>NC_092064.1:14008945-14103945 GCF_039877785.1 Chaetodon trifascialis
ATTATGGATGATTATTAGTAAGAGCAGATTGAGAGCCCCCTGCAGGAGGATCTTCAGCCAAATCTTACCTTTCATTAAAAAAATCCTGGGCTCGATGCAGAGTGATTTAACTTCAAGGGCGCATTTTCTACAAATCTGTGCCTGTAGTAAAACTGAATTGACATACTTTAAGAATCAAACGCCTGTTGTCCCTCCCAACCAAAGAAAGCCTTTGAGCCACTGACAGATTGTAAATCCTGAATGCAATTTACGCTTAACTTGCAATATCAAAGGTGACGCGTCAGAATTGGGTGACAGAGGGGATTAAGTATGTGTGTCCTCTACAGCTAAAAGCCTTTTTCTTTTTTACTTTCTTTCTCGATGGCTTTCCTAAAGTCCCACGTCCTTGCCTAAACGAACAACAATGTCCTTAGTTATCTGAACACATGTTGTGTTCAGAATATCCTCGCCAAAGGTCAGATTCAACAAAAAATAACTAGGAGAAATATGGATGAGTAATTTTTGTTGACAATTATTATCCTTCTTCCCATTGCTAATGTCAGTGCTTAGGTTTTTTTTTAAAGCCAATTATAGTGTGTTATATTCAGTCATTTGCCACTACTCAAAATGTTGCAGATGCCTTACCACTGAAGCTGTGCTACATGAGAAGAACAGAAACGTCAGATGAAGCCGTGAGCTTATGGTGATCAAAAACTACAGTATATATAGTTAACTTAGTGGTTTGGTTGCCTCCAGCTCAATCGTTAGAATCATAAAATCTGATTAGAGGATGTGAAACAGTCTGGCTCTGCATGTCAGCTCAAATAACAATCATAATTTTGTCATGGTATCAAGATTTCTATTTCTGCTAAATCTGTCCCAGCATGCACTGAGCAGAAGGCAAGGAGAGCCTGAAAATGGCTCATTAGCAACCACTCAAAATGTACCCTACAAACAAATGTGTACAGCGGTGCAGTCAGCGGCCTCAACTTTGACTGTATGTGTGAAGTTAACACGCCTGGAGTGACACCGCCACGCTGAGGGTCCAGGAGGCAGGACGTGGAGCAAACAGAGGACTAAAGTCTAACAAGAGCGTAATTCTTTTAATCAAAGGAGAGAGTTTGTGTTAGAGCACAAAGAGATGACCACTCCATGATAGCTTTTCTATTTGCAGTCACAGAGTGTGATAAAATCAACAGAGACACATTTACCCCACAAAACCATCTTCCTTTAATAAACCTGCTGAGACTAAATAGAGCTTTTAACAAACTCCCAGCATAATGGACCTGCATAGCTCATATCATCTAATCAAAAGAAAATCTGCTGCTATATTTCTAGCAGGGAAGTGATCAGGAGAAATTATATTCTGTTAAACAGATGTAATCGTTAGTTCTTTAGTTTAAAATCTATCACAGTTTTTTGGGTATATTTATGCAAATGCATTTTGTCTCTAAATGCTGTTTTCTGACTTCTGCAATGCTGATGAGGCAATCTGTTCCTGCTACAGTATAGTCTCTTGACAGGAAAACATACTTGTTAACAGAGTGAAATTATATTTCCATTGGTAGATTTCGAAAAAAATAATATTTCTAAGGAAAAGGTAAAGAAGAACAATATCTGACAGCAGTACTACACAGACATCCATTGCATTCGCTTAAATCATGTTCTCATCACATTGGAAGTGACACACCAAGCCTGAAATACAAGAACTGTCTACTAAACAGAAGCAAGGGAGCACCAGCAACCTGCTGCAAAAACACTTTTTTCCATCTGTATGTCCACGAGCCACTCAGAGGACCCCGGCTGAAGAGAGTGCAGTTTTTTAGATGTCATCTCACATCACTTCTGCCTTAAAATTCAGAGAGTCACCTCGCTGTCATTTGTGGCACAACAAAAATGCCTTCTGCAACTTTAAAACTCCACACTAGAGATGACTTGGTCCATCTTTGTTGCCAAAGGGGTGCACGTGTTTCATCATCCACAGTATGCTACTCACCACGGTGCAGCTGCCTTCCGTGTCGTCGTCCAGCAAGCCCAGTCTGCACAGAGCTTTCTCGTTCCTCAGCCAGTACTCCGACGAGTCCAGCACACTGTTGCTGCACAGCACCTGCGACACACAGATAAACCCTGCTCAGGTACAGTGGCAGCACTGAGAGCACACCACTTAGAGGCACAGGTGGAGAATATGAGCCTGCACACACCTTTTGAGTCACACATTCGCTTTCATCTGTCAGTCTCTGTGTTTCCCCCCTCTGGTTGTTGGGATCAATTGACCTTTCTCCAGCACCTTTATTTCAGGATAAGTGTCGGCAGCACATGATCAATAACCTGTCAGCTAACCAGACACTGCACAGTATATATATGATGGTTATTGTATCCTCCCTGAGGAAACATTTTAATGAAGCCTTTAGGGTGAAAGCTACAGTTATAGAGCTGTTTTTGTCAATGACGGATAAGAGTGTTTATGCTACTGACTGATTTGCTCATTTGTCATAATCCTTGACTTTTAATAACCATCCTATTACAATGCCAATGTGTTTACAGTGATGAAATTAAAGATTGCCTTGATGCTTATTACAGTGCAAGGGTTTGACCATATGCTATATTTATCTTTGTAAAAGAAGAAGAAAAAAGGTACATTTCAAACACTGTGAACCACCTTAACAGTGCAGATAAACCCACCTGCTATAAATAAAATAACTGTTATGCAATTACTTTGAAACGTGACAGATATTACGCATGTGTTGTTCATTCTCTCAGAGTATTTTTAGTGACAAATCATGCCCCCTCGTGCTTGCACCCCGAGGAATAGGCCATCTGTGCAGGCCCTCAGCCAGGTAAAGGTGACGTAGACTCAGCTGATCTCACCGAGAGCGACCGCATCAAAGGCTGCTGGCGCAGGTCAGCGGAGCACGAGGCCCAATTACAAGAAAGATATCACCATGTGTCTCTACAGGACACTCGAATGGAAGTCAGTTAAGAGCACGAGTGGCTAATTAGGAACACACACCAGAGTCCACCTGCACATATGTACACATGCAAGGGAGAGACGCACACAAACAGACCCACACGCACTTTGAAAGGAACTTCAATCCAGCCTCCACCTCAGCCCACTGATCTGCACTATTTCCCCGCCTGTCTCTCTGCCACTGGGAGATGATAAATCTACTGGGCTGACCCAAGGGCCTGGCTGTTCCTCTTATTACACAACCCCTGGGTGTCACAGGCACCCTGGAGGAGGAAATGAAAGCCTCTTGCACTGCTGGAAACACACAAACAGATAACGGAGGGGGGAGACAGATATGATGGACAGGTGCGCAGGCACACGAATGGAAAAAGAAAACAAAAAGAAGATGTGATTGACAGGTGGTCACACGGCACACAGAAAGAGGAACACGGGGAGATCTGTGTATACTTCCATCCCAACACAAACACACGAGACACAGCTGTGTTTTTTTACCTTCTTGCAGGCGCTGATGGATGAGGCCACGGTGCTCTCTGCGCTGCCTCCCTCCACCTCGACAGACTCTGAGCCTTCAAACATGGCAGACGACTGGAAGTTACTGCAAGGCAAAAAGGGCACGGGGTTGACTTTGTCAGACCAAGTTGCTGTCAAGTGCTCAACACCTCTCTCTTTAAAAAAAAAGTCTGGGCTCAGTAAGGATGGTTCTGACTGGGGCTGCCCGTTGGCTTGTCACATTTGCTTATACTGTACGGCTGTGGCTCTCTTCCAATGAATTAACCAGACTGTTACTGTCATACAGGAGAATCATGTCAGTATTCTGAGCTGAATACTTAAATCCCTTGCCTGGATCATTCCCTGGCTAGTAAGGCAGGGCCAAGACAGCCGCTAATGGCCAGTCTGCACCAGTTTATTTAAGGCAAAGCAAGGTGACATCTCCCATCATTTACTGAAAAGTGCAAAGAGTTTTAAGTGTTGGTCTTTGGATGTTGAGACCTTTTAATCACATTATTATTCATGAGAAACCACTGTGGCACCTGCTAAGAAGTTTCTTCAGGGATTTCTGCGATGTCTTCTCTCTCTGCATGAATTGCAGACAACACCGCTTCCAAAAAAGTTAGCATGCTGTGTCATAAATAAAACAGAATGTGATAATTTGCTTATCTTTTCTCAACGCTCATACGCTCAACTGAAAACAGTACAAAGACAATGTATTTAATATTTTACCTCATCAGCCTCATAGATTTAGAGACAGTAGACTGGGAAAGATGTGGAATGCTACAAAAACACCTGTTTGACACATTCCACAAAAACACCTGTTTGGAACACTCCACAAAAACACCTGTTTGGAACATTCCACAAAAATACCTGTTTGGAACATTCCACAAAAATACCTGTTTGGAACATTCCACAAAAATACCTGTTTGGAACACTCCACAAAAATACCTGTTTGGAACACTCCACAAAAATACCTGTTTGGAACATTCCACAAAAATACCTGTTTGGAACATTCCACAAAAATACCTGTTTGGAACATTCCACAAAAATACCTGTTTGGAACACTCCACAAAAATACCTGTTTGGAACATTCCACAGCTTCATTGGTAACAGGAGATAGTATCATGAAGCGGTATAAAAGGGGCATCCTAGAAAGGCTCAGTTGATCTCAAGCCAGGATGGAGAGAAGCTCACCACTTTGTGAACACATGACTGTATGAAGGATGTTACTACATGGGCTCAGGAACACTTTGTAAAACCGCTGTTGGTAAACACAGTTGGTTTGCAAATGATCGCGTTCAGTTTTTAGTTATGTTTTGCACAGTGTGCAAACTTTTTGGAATCAGGGTTGTAACACTCATGACAGACTGTGTTTAGTGGCATGAAGGCAAAACCAACTGCATGTTGGACCCATTAGTGACCTGTAGCGTTCTGCAGAAGGCTATCAGTCTGTTTGAGAGACTCAGCAGCCAGTCTCCAGCTTCTGTACGAGGATATATCACACACATACGGTACGTAACTAAGCATTAAAGTATCAAGAATTCATGGCCACTTTGCCAAATCATGAAATCTGACTTAGACAGCGTTGGTGAGAGAGGATTATTATGGACCAAACAGGAAAACACAACACGTGACCTTCATTTCAAGCATGGCAGACAATTATTCAACAATCTACAGCGATGTGAGTGCCTGTCAGAGTACGGCAAGCCTAAACACATAACACAGCAAACTCAAAAATCCCAGGGAGGCGTCATTATCCTCTGTGCATGCTTTCACTGAGATAAGCCAAATCGAAGCTTATCTGGAATGGAATTAATGAGGATCAATTTGGAAAATAAAGAGGCTGGCGATGCATATTTAAACAGGAGCAGCTGTTTTTCCTGTAATCCACATATTTCAAAGCAAATTAAATGCATTACATTTTGAAACCCCCGAGGGACTCATACTATTTGCAGTTAATAAACATGCTTGATGTAAATAATTATGTCACAGGAAATCTGAATTCCTGTGAATGCTTGGACAGTAAGAAAAAAAAGACGATGTACTGCAGATAAGTGGATACGATGTGCTTTAAATACGCTGCTGTATCTGCGAGGCACACATCAAAACACCCATGCATCACACACACACAGAGAAATTCTGCAGCGAATATGTTAAATGCATGCAGAAAATTGGAAGTGAACAACACTGTAAAAAATGGAAGAGAAAAACACTGTAAAAAATGAAACACAATAGGCTCACAGAAAATTTCAAGAGGACCATCAAGATACAGTTGTTCACGCATGACCTAATCTTTGCACTTAACAACCTTTCCATCACGACACAGTGATGATTGACAGGTTGGTGCACTCTTGTGCTCCCGGGGCCCCAGGTACCCAGCAGACATCAGCCTGATGTGAGGACACAATTAACCCCCGAAATGTCTGGCTTTCAAGGACAGCCCCCAGCCGGCTGTTATAATTTTCTGCAGAAGCTTGTGTGATTTTGCCAGACTTCAGAAGGCAGGAGGCCAGTTTACTTATGCACAAACAGGCAACTTTTGGTGGCAGCCTTCAGATTTCACTGCTTTGGAAAGCATTCAGCTGCACAAAATAAGCAATGTGGCAAGTTTACATCCCGAAGACTGAAGAAACCTTCATTTTCAGCTCTAATGTTCACAATTACCTTCAAGGAAAAACAGACAGAGGACTAGAGCTTATTAAAAACGTAATTTAAGTGTGAAAATTGAATACATTTCTATTTCAAACTTGACTCCTGTCCACTTTTTTTTTTCATTGCCAGGCATTTCTATCAGTCAGGCCAGGGAAGCTGGAACATCTTGTTTACTGCACAAACACTGGCAGTCTACTGTGAAAGAGGCTTTACTGCATCACTCTGCATGGATTTTTGGTGTGCTCTTCCAACACTAAACACAAACTGACACAGTTTGTACAGTCCAAAAAAAAAAAAAAACCCTCCATTGCTCTTTGATGAAATGTAACGTAAAATACATGCTAAACTAGCACCTCACACTCACTTGCTTTGGTAAAAATGTCTGCAATATTATATTTTAAAAGGCTGCTGCAAATATCACAGTAAATCCATATGTGAATTACTGTAGGAAAAATTAGACAGGCACCACAGATGCAACAAAAACACTAAGAAGTAGATGTTCACTCTTTAATATTACACACGATTATGATGATGATTTTGTATTCGTGCGTCTTTGCTCATCGACATTTTTCTTTTTCCCGGGATAAAAAGCAGTCTCTTACCTCGGCGTTTTCAGAAGGCACTTTGCGCCTGCCATTCTTTCAAAAATAGCCAAACTGTCCTCAAACAGTGGGATTATTCCCCCTTTGGAAACAGGGGGACAGGGAGAGGTACGGCTGAGCGCCTCGACGCGTAACTGTCCCCGGGACGCTCTCCGGTCCAGATGCGCATCCCCGACCGAACACTGAAGGAATCCCAGACTGCTTCACCGTGGCCGGAGGAGTGAGGCTGCGATGAACTGAACCCCGCGGTTATCAGCAGCAGCCGCGGCTCACCACTGTCTGCCTTGCGCGCCTGTCCGCCAACTGCCGACCACAGGCGCAGGAGCTCCGCATGGATCAAACGTAATGAGCTGCACGACGCAGGCAAGGGCATGGATATGAGCAGTGCGCGCACATGTCGACACGCACTCGCGTGTACACACCAACGCACGCGCACTCGCGTGTAGTGGTTTGCTACCAATACACCGTGAACCCAAGTTAACCACTTTCAGTATGCGCTGGTTGACGTATACTAAAGGCTGAGTAAGATGGACGTTCACGGAACACTGAACATGCACAGGCCTCAGTAAGAGCAGAGGAAGCAACTCGGCAACAAAACAGTAAATAAATGTCTCCATCACAGCTGAAACAAGGGACTGTTGTCAGGCACATGATCTGTAAAGAGGAGAGGAAACCCAGGCTTTGATAGGACACTAAACTTTCAGCTGCGTCTGAATTTCACTTTCAGTAATTGCCCTGACTACAACGCAAGGTCAGTGCTGCGGGCTCTGTGGTCGACCTGACCCTCCTCTTAACAAGCAAACAGGAACCAACATCCACGAATGCATTTTCAAGTGCTTATTTTTGAACAAAGCAGAAGCAGACCTGCCCACTATTACTGTACGTGTGATGAGGGATAAACTTAGACACTTTCACTGAGCAGTCTCCATGGAAATATCAAAGTCGCCTGTGTATTGTCTTGGGTATCATTTCAGGGAGTAGACTGGAATATTTTGTCATTTTGTCCTGTGCTAACTGTCTGTGGAGTGACAGTGATGGACATTTTAACACACTTGAGGTCCTTACCGATTTTACTATAACAATATTTATATCAAAGGCAGTAAATATTATTTTTATAAACATAAACACATAGCATTACCAAAAAATTTAGACTACTGTGCTTTAAACCTGTAATGGCACCTCTGTTTCTACATTAGTGTCATTTCTTGTTACAAGCTGACACACAATAATACGATATATCTGTGATAAGATAATAATCAGTCATGCTGATGTCTTTGTCTTCTAGTTGTTTATTCATTCATTTATTTTCTGGGCACCTGGGGGCAGCACATCAACCTGTAAAAACAACTGTGATATTTAAAGGTCCAGTTTGTAGGACTTAGTGATATCTAGTGGTGAAGTTGTGCATTGCAACCATTTGTCTCACCTCTGACCTACGGTGGCAGCTAAAAAACATGGAAAAATGCAAAATGTTTGGTTTGTCTGTTCTGGGCTGCTGTAGAAACATGACTCCGTGGAAGAGGACCTGTTCCCACCTTAGATATAAATGCCTAACAAAAGCACAACGAGTAAGCATTAAGCCAAAAGATCCCCCTAAATCCTACACGCTGGACCTTTAATCAAAATATTGAGCTAAGATGGCAAGTTAGTATGTGTTAGCAGATAATCGGCTATTCACACATCCATCAGACATGGAACAACACTAGCATTCATTTGGAGTCGTGTCTCAGGCAACTTGGTGAAAGTCACTCTATTTTGGCTCCGTTTTTGGTCTCCGCCAACATGCTAAAGCACTAAAACATAGGGCTGAGGGGAACTGCTTCTATGTCGGCACTAAAGATGACATGACATCACATGTAGTCACCTCAGTGGTCAGCGGTCAGTTTTCTTTGAAAAACTGTCACTTTGGTCACCAGAATCTCAAGTATCAGCACACAAAGAATGAATAGCTTCCACAAAGACCCTCTAAAAACATCTAGAAAAGACATCTGAAAAGATGCAGTGTAGGTCATTACACCAGCACCCCTCTGAGCTGACGACCAGCGTAAAATGTAAACACACACACACACACACACACACACACACACACACACACACACACACACACACACACACACACACACACACACACACACACACACACACACACACACACACACACACACACACACACACACACACACGATTCCCAATTGCCACTCCACTCAACCATCATCTCCATCACCTCAGCAGCAACAAGAGAGCCCTGAGAGTAATATCTACGTTCTCTGTGCCTGATGGTTCGGGTAAAATATCCCTTCTTGGTCCGTTAAGGAGGTCACCAAATAATCAGAGGGGGTTAAAAGCAGTGTGACCTTCAGTCCTCCATTATCTAACTTGGACTATGTCGGGGCAATAAAGTGGTTGGCAGGGAACTAAGGAAATGGTGGATATTCAGGAACGCAGGGGTCCTGATGAGATCTGTGTGTGCGTGTGTGTGAGAGAGAAATGCATTTGTGGATTCATACGTTGGCTAAAGTGTGCGTCTTCACTCAGCTGAAAGGATCATTTCTGCCTCAAAGAGGATAGATTTTTACATGCTGTTATCAGATACCATGTTATTTCGCTCCCTCTAGATGCCATTAGCCTTCTTTCAACAGCAATTCAGCAATATCAAAACCCAGTTTCTGTGATGACAAACTGCAGCGAGGCAGCCAACAGGGAACACATACTGTATATGCTTACAAAACACTCAAATACCTTTCCCATTCATATTTCATCATTTGAATTAATAAACACACTCAAGAATCCCTCATTGAGAACATAAACTTGACTAGCCTGGCCAGTTTCACCCCGATCTCTCATTAAAGATTCTGATATAAATAGCAGAAGTCTTGCATTAGCCAGCACTTCTTACCAGCTAATAATGGCCTGTGTGGTTCTGTGCAGTACCATCTCATTTCATGCTTCTCAGCTGAGGAAAACAGTTTTTACAGCTGAATATTTTCTAGGTTATCACTCCAAAGCAAACAGACAGAGAAGAACTGAAATCAAACTACCAGCGAGGAGGAAAAAAGCTTCACACTCACAGCCAGACTTATTGTATAAGCACAAGGGTAAACAACAAATGCTGTATGTAACACACTGAATCGTCCATATTTTCAGTTTCTCAAAAGCTGCTCTCAGCCAGAGAATCCTTTCAGGCAAACTGAGAGTAAGTCATCATTCTCAACCACTCTCCTTCAGTCTCTCTATGAGTGTAAATACTAGAACCACCAGATCATTGATGGGATGTTCCTCACCAGCAAACAACTGTGTGTGTGTGTGTGTGTGACATGGCATGTCAGTGTGCACACTTCTACATATGTTTGCAGCACCGGACAATGATCAAATATTTACAACACATCTTAAAGACAACATTATGTATGGAAAATAATGTGTTTTGAAACGAAAGAGTTAAAGTGCTCTTGCTTTCTGTTAAAAAAAATAAGACAAAATGCAGTTGTTGCCTTTTGTATTTCCAATACATTAAGCACTACAAAAAAAAAAAGGTTACAGTCAGGTTGCGGACTTAAATTCATCTGTTGTGTTACTTGCTGAAATTTTGACTAGTAACTGGCACAGAATCGTGCATGAGATGGGAAGGAATATGAAGTATGAAAGTATTTTGGTTTTGGCAGCGCAGAAACTCCCACATCATCTCTCAGATTTTCCCGTTTGGCGGTGTGCATGAGTGACCTTGAGAGGTGACCCGACTGGAATATCACCACAATCCCCTTTACCACCTGCACGGTCTAAATATAGATCTAGGATGAAAGCTAAGAGCATGAAATATATTAGCATCAACACAAAGCCAAGATTTCTATGGGAAGGTGTGTTGAGATTTATGCTGCTGCACAGATTTGTGGTTTTCGCAGCCTACAGTACAAGATTAAGCACTTTAATCACCTCCACCAATAAGAAAGATGCTGAATTTACATTAGTTGCACAGTGACGATGTAGACTATAACAAAGAAACAAACAGATACGGTTATCTTATAAAGATTTGGTTTATTGTTTCAAAGTACAGCAATCACTTAACTGTTCATTGTTCATACTCAGGTTAAACCAATACCAGTGATTGGTCAGCACATACAGTATCTGACTGGGCTACATTGATTAATAGCAAAAGCCCACATGATGTATTCTGACTGTATGAATCGCAGCTCTGATTCCCTGTCGAAGGTACCGAACGATCAGTGCTATTCATATGCAATTATCTGGCATGTCACTGAACCACTTCTACTTTGTACCACTACTATTTTGTGTACGAGTTTTCAGAATAAACCCAGGGTGACCTCATAAGTTCAATATATGACCTGGACAGGCATCCCAACACAAATAAGAAAGAGAGAGTCTGTCCAAATGTGTGCCATTATACTAATTTGCACAGTTGATTTTGTCTCTGTGCTCTCTATCATGGCAGGCTTTTAGCCCCATCATAACAGGTGAGATCGGTCAGATCAACAGACCTGCAGAGCGCTTACAAACAAGTTCCCTCCCTGACTTCTCCTCGCCTGTGTCAGCCTTCTGACAGCTCTGTGTGGTGTTCACGCATGTAACACTCAGGCTGAGCATGCAGGGTGCTGACGGTTTTGAACATTTCGACATTAAATCATTCCAGCCAAAGATCGCGGGGCCTCATACTGGTTAGACACTGTTTTAAACAGTCGCATAGCAACAGCGAGTCAGTTTTTGTGTTTTTCATAGGAACCCATAGACAGGTAATAAACAGCCAAGTAACAGCTAACCAAGAAGTAACAACACAGACTGTTGGACATGAAGCTGCACAGATGTTGAATGTTGAACACTAACAGGAGTCAAACTTCCCTGATGCTCGGTCTGAAACACATTCACTGAATATGATGCTCCCTTTCTACTCCACTCCTCCTTATCTTGTCTTCCTCTTCCTCCTTCTTCTATTCTCTTTCTCGCTCTCTCGCTCGTCTTTCTTCCTCTTCTTTTTCATCATCCCCCTGTTGCCCTCCACACATCTTAATCCAAAGGCTTTTCAGGGAGGGGGGAACTAATCCATTGCACACGTTCTTAAAATAAAAGATGGAAGGTCAACTTAAGTGGAGATGAAAGCGCAGACTGCTCTCATCAGCAGAGAGGAGACATCTGAGGTAGCTGGTAGACTCTCTCACTGTCAAACACTCCGTCTCAGCGCGGCTATTTTTAATGTAGTTACTGAAAACAAAACAGAGACACGTCACACCAGAGGAGAAAGGGAGCAGAGAAGATGTGCCAATGAATCGTCTGCTGCGACGTGGATAGAATACCAGGAGTAAAAAGGGTCAATCATGTCCTGGGGGGGGGTCAGTACGCTTGGAACCAGCTTGTAATTCTACCTGCAGTTCATGTGTTGCGCTCTAGTAACTCTGCTTTGATGTCTGGATCAAAATAGTTTGGATAGAGTTGTCATCCTAGAAAGAAATAAACACATTTACATATGTTGCGCAGTCAAGTAAGGATGGGAGGCATTCTGAGGACATTTTATCAATAAACTTTCTTAAATTTTTTAATTACAAAACCCAATAAAAGTACAACTGGTTAAATGGCTGTTGCCTATTTATTCTGCCTGTACTAAAGTGATGGACGAGCTGCCAGCTCTCTGAACTCTGAAACAAGCAAGGTCAAATTCAACAAAGGGATATTCAAAAGTTACTGCAGTCTGAAAAGTTCTGTGCGTGAGGATGAAACCAGCTGAGTAACACATTATAGGATGGTGAAGGCAATCCTGTCTTCTGGCTGGCATTAAGAGAAGCATCAACTGGCTTGATGTTGAGCCACAGTATGCCTCAGTCAGGAGATGTGAAGTGAGAAAGACATGAAATCAATCCACTCACGTTTGTAATAAAAGCTGGATGAAATTTAAACATTTGAGCTAATTTTTAAGAGGTTTAATAGTTTTAAATGTTTCAGAAAAATGGACCGGAATCATTTCTTTTAAACTGAGCGCAATTAAGGTTTCCATGAAATCAGCCAGTTTTTGATAATATTCATCAGCATCTAGTCTATGTATCTACATCCTGTGATTATGTTTTTACTATATACTGTAGTAGATTTTATTTGTTTGTGGCGGAGTCTGCCATTCCTGTACACTTGCACTTTAAGTTTAAGAGACAAAGTCCTCTAGCAGCTGTAGTAATCATGATCGGAGCAGAGGAGGAAGTCAGGTGATGTTTTCCATGGCTGATTCATGACCAAGATCGTGCTCTGACCTTAGCGACGTGTTTATTATTTTAGCCATGATTACAAAGACAAATGATGTCGTCCTGCTGATAAGGGTGTCAGACCAAATTTTTGGAGATGAAATATTTAGTGGATGGCAGCAGTCTCTTCTTTCTCTCACATTTAGTAGATGACAGTAGTTTTTTCACTCTATAGATGCTATTTACCTTACTTATGTGCAGCTGAGAAGTCAGGCTTAGGTTGTAGGTCAGCCACACCTCTCGGCTCAACGATGGTCAAACACAAGGGCCGCTTCAGCGGATTACACAAATCTTCCACCCCTTTGGAAGACTTATTCAAATACCACGTCTTCAGATTAAATAGACCAAACTGCTCTAGATCATCCACCATCAAAAGCAGATCCCAGTATGAAATCAGTGAAGAAGCAGGAGGCCCTAGTCTCCAAATCACAGATGTTGAACCATTTTAGAAGCTGCTCTACCAACAGGTGGCTCCTCACATGAAACTGTAGCTATCATGACCAGCAGTGATCACTAACCCAGCCAGTCTAAGAGAAAAGACTGCACAGCCATTGTAAAATACCGTCACTCCTGCAGAGTACATAGCAGCGTTAGCGTCACGCAGCTGACCACACAGTCCTCATGGACGGTAGTTTTTGGAGGGCCCAGGGTTTTCAGCCATGCAGGAAACAGATGGAATCGCAGAATTTGATCATAAAATCAAAATTCATAATATTGTGTAAATTGCCAAAATGTGGATGCAATTTATAAAACTCAGGGTTTTCCTGACAGTTTGAAAAGTTTTTTCATAGTGCTTAAGCTGAATGAACAGGGAGGCTGTTGCTGCTGCTTTGTTTTGGTGGCACGCACAAACACGCACACAGTCATGTCGAAGAGATCCTCTGAGATACAGAGAGAGGCAGTGTGCTAGCAAGAACTCATCACTTCAACAGACTCTCACAAGTGCAGCCACATCGGCAGATAGAAGACGTGAGTTTGTTGAAGACTACGTGGCTGTGTGTGCAGTCACATATTATGTTGGAAAAAAAGAAAAAGCTGTTTCTGTCTCTGGTCAAGCTTCGTAAACAAGGAGGAGCACTGGCTGAAGGTGAGATTAGCCTCCATCAGACTCATTTCCCCTGTGTTTTTGAGCTGCATATGGAGGCTGTCCTGCAGAGGATCCCTTTGATTAACAAATAGTGACATGGTGGATGACTCTCAGCTGCCACATCATGAGGCTGTGGCTCAGTATTGGGCTGAAGGGACTTCTTGATCCATGATTACTGGACAGTGCAAGGTAGCTGTGAAAAGGACACACAGCATTCACCAGCAGACTGTGTTCTTGGAAGCAATTAGAGATAATAGCCTTGTTAATCAGAGCAATCACAGCCCCCGCTCACCTCAGTTATTCCAAATTTATTTTTGTTTAACCTTTCTATCTATCTTTCTTTCCACCTGTGTTCTCATCATAATGGAAATGTATGATTATGGGACCTGATCATTATAATCGCAAGATAAGGTTAATGATGGAGGGAGTCACTGGCTTTGCTTCTCAGTGACATCAGTTATTATTGTGTCTTTTCAGTGTGGATATAGAATAACAAAATAAAGATGAGCACATTATGCAGAGGATTTTGGATTTTCATCATGTGTAATTAAATACTGAGAATGATTTTTTTTTTCCTTATTCAACCTTGGTGCCCCAGCCTGATCACCAAAACCGTTGCAGTTGATTTCATAGTGAAATGTTCATCAGTAGCTGGGCATTTTGGATACAGCTCAGTCTTTCCATCACCTAGAGACAGTTTCTGCAAACCTGCTGTCTCTGTACTGAGACAGAAAAACGTTTTCATAAACTCGATCAGCATAATAAATGTCTCCAGAGACATTTCTGCTGGCTGTTTTGCTGTGTTCTTATATAAGTACTGCTCTAGTATGCCTGTTTCACCTCTAAAGGATTTTGTTGCTGTGGCATTTTGATTTTGTATTATGGCACAATAAAGCAGGATGGAGTGTTGTTGACTGAAACCCCATCTTTTATGTAATATTTATCTCGTTTGTTCTCATCCAGTCTCCTTAAAAATCGTTTTTGTCATCACTTTTTTCCTTTCTGTGCTCTTTTTCCCTCTTTTCTTCATTTTAATGATCAAGCTACGGCAACAGAAGTCACTTTTAGCTGCTTGTATTGTCTTAATTTACTAATTGTTGTCACAATTCTAATGCAAATCTTAAGCTGACTTCTGAAAAGGTGGATGATGGTGGACGTGGAAGATGGAAGCAGAGGGTAGTACAGTATATAGATCTACAGAGATAGGATGATCAGGACCGATGGAGGGTTTGAGGACAGAGTGGTGGAACTGGTGCAGGAAAGGTTGCAGGAAGGATTGATGAAGGCTGCCATCAGGAGAGGTGGTGATAGCAGCACAGAGCTACACTGTACTACAGTAGGAGTTGGTGGTGGTGACAGATTGTGGTTCCGGTCTGCTGCTGGGAGGATGCCGGCAGGTTTGGGCCAGACGCAGCCAGTGGCCATGTAAGAGCCAAGCCAGTGACAAGCCTGCTGGGTAATAATATAATAAGTTGATTTTAATGCTGATGAGAATATCGGTACATGCGTATATATGCACAAGGAGAAGCTCCTTCAGGTGACCTTGACGCAGCCTCACTGGAGACAATATCTGAACACATTGTGATGTACAGAAACTGCAAAAGATGACACAACGTCTCCTTGTGGTTTTTTATTGAGTATTTGAGTGTAACGTTGCTGTCGTCTGAGTCCAGACTTCACTGTCAGATCACTAAGCTGCAAAGCTCATTGAAAACCTGAGCAGCAGGTTGAATTGATTTCCTGACGACTCAGTATAATCTCTCCTTCTCTATCTGGGTTTTTCTCCCTCTCTCTCTTTCCTCGCCTTTGTCCTGGCCCCACTCCTCCTCCCTTCTCCTCTACTTTTTTTTGACGTTTTTGAGACCCTCTAATCTTGTGGAGAGCAAAACAGACACAGGCACGCACATACAATTAATACACACTCGTGTTAGACATATAAATTGGATGAAAATTGGTTCCAATTTGTCCTTAAATATCATCTGCGACTGTAATGTGATTGGATGTTAAGGAGATTCAGGTTCTTTCTTGATTATAACAACCAAAAACCTGGAATAAAATGCTCTTTTCACATGTAATTATTTCTTAAAAACAGCAATTATCGTGGAACAATAACTTCCTCATTTAACTGTTCCTCACTCTCTTTATTTAAAAAGTCGCTATATGTCTAAACTAGGCCTGACATAAATTGTTTTTCTAAAAGCTTAGCCACTCAACAATGACATTTTTCATTATGTTTGTGTGCACCTGCTGATTCCTGAAAGCACATTCAGTGCTTAAAGAAGACCAAAACATGTAATGTACATGTGAAATATATGTACTGCAATAAAAAGTGTCTTTATGAAACAAGTTGCTTCTGTTATTTTGTCCACTTATTTACCACAAACAGTCTTATTAAACACAATATACACCAAGTGCAGCCCAGAAAACTGCCACGGAATTGAATCAACACCTCTCTGACTTGATGCCGTCTGATTTCTTTGTTAATTTTTAATGTCAGCATGAGGTGGCCAGTGAGGGTGCAAACCTGTCTGGCCATTATTGCTCTAAGGCACATGTGTCAGCAGCCATTTGCTGTACGGACACAAACAGAAGCGGAAACACTGCCAACATCAAGAGAGAACTTAATTAACACTCACAATTAACATGAAGAACAAATGGACTACCAGGTGCTTTGACTCCACAATTCAATTATTGCTTCTTACTGCCAACGGGCTCAGTGAAGGTCAATGCTACGCCATAATTATGGAGCACTATGCACTACAACAGCACTGAGGATTACTGCAAGACAAAGGGCTCTCTTTAAAAGGTTATATGCCGTCTGTGGTAGTGTTTAATAAGCATAGTAAAAGAAGGAAGCATTTGTCTAATTAAGAGACTGTAAAACGTCAGCCTCTAAACATGAGGGAAATGTGGCAGCAATGGAGATAATCACTGTCGAGTACTGGATCCCTCTGAGGCAACAGTACAGGAAACAAAAGTGCTAGTGATCCGATCATCACACTGTTAAGTTACAGATGCTCTCAGATGTCAACAAATAGCTTTTTTAGCATGATTTTTAGCATTTTGTGTGTTTTTCACTTGCACACCATTTGGCATTCTAGCAATAATGACACTAATGTCATTTGCATTTTGTGATGGGTGCTAATTAGCAAATGTTAAGCTAAGATGGCGAATGTGGTAAAAATCATACCTGCTAAACATTAATGTGTTACCATTGTCATTTTGAATACACTGACTTAACCATTACAGTCAAAGTACTGCTGTGTCTAAGTACTTCCTCACAAAGCTTAGCGTGGCTGTAGACTCTTAGCATGTCTTAACCTGTCTACGAACAGATGAGTGCTAATAAAACTCTGCTCCTATGGCTGGATATCTTTCTTAATGTCTCTCCATACCCTTTACTGTCTGTGTAAAATCATCCAAATGCTGCTGCTAAAAATGTGCCTTTGATTGATGGTGATGTTCTTGGCACTGATGTTAAATTGCAATTCAATTTCTATAGAATTGAAGGCACTCAGTAAAATTAGCACCAGAATGCAATGCTGTTTAGCAGCCAACTTGGAAGTCCCAGATAAAACATTTTCCAGCCAGAAAATGTGTGATGTGGAATGGCTAAAACCCAAGAATCACCTGTTTACTTGGGTGAAAAAATCATCACATGCAAGCCACATTAATTTGTATCAGTGTCATGCAGCTTACTGCAAAAGAAACATGTGTTGAACATGAAGTGTTAATTAGGTGAAATCGAAAAACTCAACTCAAGGCGAAAACAGAGGTTAGTAAGGTAGAGCACAAACTTGGGAGTGAATTAAATGAAGCGTCACATGGCACAGAACAAAGGATTTGCTGGTGAAGTTGGGTCATGGCGAATGTGAGAGCAAGAACTGATCTGGATGTACAAGTTATCAGACGCAGAGGTAATCCATTCATGTCTAAGGATTTCATGGTTCAGTCACAAGGCACAATGGCCAGAGATTAAACTGCGATCACTCCATCTTACTTTTCCACAGGCACACACACACACACACATTGAGTACACATACAGTGCATAAAGTGTGCATACAGTGGCACACCTGAAATTTGACCAACCATTCTCGGGCTTGGAAACAACCTCTGGCAGATCAATAACATGGGCTCATACCTTATTTCTAAAGCCCACTCAATTACCTGTGGAGTGAGAAAAAAGGACACAGTACTCCACCTACAGACATCAGTGGAAACAGTGATTCATAATTCATTGTTACCTATAAAATCAGCGATCACTGAGGACCACAGTGGATGGCGGCAGCTGTAATGACTGCTTGTTGCTGCTTACAGAACACACAACTATGTGCCAACAACTGGATGGGACTGAATTACGACTGGTCTGGAAGAGGCATTAGTGGTAAAGATTTGCACTGTTTAAAAAATTCATGAAGAAATGGAAAAGCTATGAATGGCACAGGAGCAGCATAAACAGTGTGATCAATGCTTGCTCTTTGGCTAAATTTAGCCTTGCCTTACACCGTGTCCCACAAGCCTATCAATGTAATTTATCACATGTGTGACAGGGCGGACATGCGGCTGCAGTGGAAAGAGCCTTTCTGGCTGCTCAAGAGGCATGAAATCACCTGGTGCAGGTGGGGATAACGCAGATGAATAAACTGAGTGGGAATATTAATCTCAGGGAAACATCTGTCCTTAGAGAGGGAGCTGCTGCTGACTCATTCTCTCTTTCTGTCCCCCTCCTCACTATTTCATCACACATCCACCTTCTTTCCCAGCTCTGTTTGGTTTTGCCCCTTTAGTTGTTTGTTTCCATCTGATACGGTCTGCAAATGTGCTTTCATGTTTCAGTAAACACTCACTGGGTGTACAATATTTTTCAGGCCTGCCACAGAAGAGGGACGTGGGTAAACCTTGGAGACCTTTTTTTGTTATTATTATGATAACATTATTCCGTTGTAGCCGAATGACCTTCATGTCTATGAACAAGCACCACACAACTTCCATGTATAAATAGATGTCAAATAGATTAGATAACATAGGACAACCTATGTTGGAGAAGAGTGAAAGCCTGAATAATTTAGGCGGACCAAAGCTTGACAGGCTGTTAGAAAACACTAGGGATTATGAATAATGTTATGCTGTTGTCACTGAGGCAGAATTTATTGCTGTGGCCCAACATGACCATGACTTCAGTGACTTTTGCTTAGAGATACTGGGTCAGTTTGAGTGGTCCTTCAATGTTTCGTCCTTGTGCGGAAAGAAAGACAAGATAACATGCTTTTAACATGCTAGAATTTTATCTATAGACTTGAAAACATTTAGAAAATAAAGTCCACACAGATTATTTCAATCAACACAAACACAAAACTGAACATATCGACCTTTTTCACTATTAACCAAACCATGATCTTCATTTTGCCGGTGACCATAATCTATACAGCAATTATGGTTCCTTCAAAACACGTTAGGTAAGATCATTTAGCATGTGCATGTCGTTTTTCAGAGACAGATTACCAGATTTGCTTGTAAACATGCACTGACTCTACATTTTTCCCACATTAGATCCTTTGAAAGACAAAGCAGGTCAAGACTGTGGGTGTGTCTTAAATTTGTAGAAACAGTTTATCAAATTGTTAACAAAGGGCAAACCCTGACAGTGAAACAGTCAGTGTTTGCTGAAGAAACACCTTAACTGAGTGACTGATGCTTTTCTATCAGCGGAGTGTGTGTTCGGCCCAGTGGAAAGACTGCAAAGGCTGATTGAAAGTACTCACTGTACACACTGCTGTTTAGATAGGATGGCCCTCCTCCACCTCTCCTCTGCTCTCCCTGCTTCCTTTTTCACCTCGCTGGAGGCGACTGAGTGCTCCTAATCAGCAATCATTTTAAAGGTCATGAATGAGACGACTGTGGGAGAGGCTGCAGGCTGTACGCTAACAGTTTGTCTCAGTCAACTGGTGCAGTGAGCTGGCACTTCCTAAGCTGTAGTTTAGCAATGCTGGCTCCAGATGCCCTTCATTGTTGAAGCTTTAACTATAAATACATGTTACATTACTTTAATTCTCTCAGAGCAACAGGTCATACTTTCTTAGTCATTGTCCAGGCAAATAACAGGCGTAAATAACAGAATAACTGATGGCTGAATTCCATGGGAGAAGATCTCCCTCCTACTGTGACATAACATGACATGGGAAACAGGTAGGCAGCCCCCAGAGGAGCACATATGGAGAGATGGGGAGCATACTTCCCTGGTAAGACAGGAACGACTCTGTATTTCATTCAGCTGCTTCAGCGTCAGAATCTTGATACAGTATTGTGCACGATGGCTCACTGTCACGGCTTACTGGGACACTTGAATGGATTCACTTATCTCATTTGTAACACCTGTGCTTTTCCTACTATAACAAGTCCAAATGTCTGCTGAGAAAAACAACCAATGGCTCACATGCTCTGAATTTCTGTAGTTACGGAAATTAGCCACATAAGCTATTATCTGCCGTCAGTCTACCAGAAACATCAACACATTACAGCTTATAAAGTGCCACATCTCAAAGGAAAACTAGGACATTTGTAGAAATACACTAATAGGTGACTAATGGACTAGATGTAGGTGAGTTCATACTGTGCTAGTTTAGATGAAATTACGAGAGAAACGTATGTACAGAAAATCAGAACATATGTTGTGACCGTTACGTTGTGAAGAGGAGCGATTTTTTGACTGAACTGAAAGATTTGCCTGCTACTGAGGCAGCAGATATAACCAACTACCTGCTCATTCAGACGTTATTCTACTCCAGAAAACAAATGAAAGCAGACAAAGTATGGAGGCATACAACTTTCTTTTGTTAGTACCAAGGTGCTGGTTGATAACACACCACTTAACAGGTTATATCATGTTAGTTTAATTTTTCAAACCTGATGTGAAAATGGGAAATTGTGGTTTGACAGTGGGTTATGTGTGATACTCGATGTGTCATACTGGGAGGCATTATACTGAAAGGTGTTATAATATTATTCAAAATATTAGGAATACAGCTCATGATAATGCAGTCAAGTCCAACACCACTGCAAACCGTAACCTTAATAATAAACATGTAGTTAAATGAGTACCTCTGTGAGTGTCAATCAAAACTGAACATTATATTTGTAGAGACAGAATTCATGGCGGAGCTGTTGTACTGGATCACATCAGATTGTACAAGTGCACCTAATGACATTTTCTGAGTGCTCTGAACTTGTATAATCATGATGCCTTCATAACAGTGTGCAGACTGGTCTGAAAGCCACTCTGTGTTCAGATAGATGCTGGGACAGATGGCTGAGGCCAGATTTACTCAGGCGTCCTACTGTCTGCAACCACAACGCGGTCTCCTTCAGTACGGATACAAGGGTGTCCATATGATCTCTACAACCACACAGCATCTGCTGAGGCATTCTTGTCTGTGTATTGTTGTGTATGTTGTTGTGCCTTCTCGTATCCTGTCTGTGTTACTTGTGCATGAGAGTACAGAGTATACACTCTGAAGTATGCCAGTATGTGTGCATATGTTCCTCTGTGCTCTCTTTATTGGATAATCAGCAGGGCCCAACGTGCAGATACACTTTACGACAGAGACATTAAAATCTCCAATCAATGACAGTCCAGACAGGTCTAGAGACAGGTGAGGAAGAGGAAAGGAATGGAAGGAGAGGAAAGCAGCTGAAGGTGAGAAATTAAGAGCAGTAGATGAACAAAACTTCTAAATAGGGTTTCAGTACAGCACAACAATCACTGAATGAACTCACTACGTACATGATAAAAAGCAACAATGCAAAAAGCAAACAAACAAACAAACAAAAGAATGGCCTCCACTCTTCCCCAAACACAGCAACTCATTCACGGGTTTGTAAGAAAACTCTACTGGCAGTCTGTCAGTCACCAGAACAAAACACCCTCTCTAGCCTCTAATGACCCTCAGTTGTGCTTCTCATTATTCCTGCTCCTCCATGTGGCAAACCAGGCCTGCCCTGTAGCTCAGCAGACAGTCCTTCGTATGCTAATACTCTGTGATATAGGTCCCTCCATATGTGACAATGCACAAATAACAGGTCACTAATCATGATTTCACTCTCCCTGCAGTAAACACAGTATTGTGGGGTGTCACATGGGTGTGTTGTCAGGATTTATGTATCCTCTTTGAACTAGAATTATTTCTGAAATGGATGTACATTTTCTTTGTACAGGTGAAAAAAAAAAAATCAAATGCTGTGATGATCAAATTTTCATTTACTGTTTATGTAACAAGGTTTTAATGTTTGGTAGTAAAAAGGTGAACATGACCATAAAATTTCACATAAAACTGGAGCAGGAGCAACTACAATGGACATAAAGTATAGATATATATAGCAAACATAGTATATTGATTGGACAAAAAAACATGTTGTCTGAAGATGTTGCCTTGCAGCAAAAGTTGAGCCAGTTCTCGCAGTCATCATGTCTTTTGCCATAAAGATGGTCAAGCAGCAGCATGTGATGCACTATTTCTGCTTCATCTTTCTCCCAATCTTTCTCTTTATTGTCTTTTACTGGCTTCTGTTTTTAATTTTCCTTTAATTGTATTTTATTTTTATTTTTATATTCTCTTCTAATCTCTCTTACTTTCTTTCTTTGAAATGTATGATTTTAATGTATTCTTATGCTTCTGTAAAGCACTTTGAATTGCCTAGTGGATGAATTGTGCTATACAAATAAATTTGCCTTGTCTTGCCTTTCAAATGTCAACGGCGTGAGATAAAAATGCTTCTGCTCATCACCATAACCATTACTACAAAACGGTGCTACTGCTAGCATTAACCTCATGAAGAAGTACATACTGTACCTGTAGAGACTGTTTGGCAGATGTTGACCTGCAGCCTCTGGCGATCATTCTGTCTCTCAAACAGGGAGTTTGTTCCAGTATAATGGGTGAGAGGAAAGTGAAATGAGGGCATGCACAACAGTCACTCCACTGTCCTGGCAGGACCCCTGGTGATAGTAAATGTAAAAGAATCTCAACATTTCTCGCTTTACCCTCGCCTGTGAAAAGGTTGCCAATTCTCCATTATGCCCTGCGAGACACTGTAGGACGGCTTTTCTACGGACAAACAAATCCCACTCAATGCATCTGATCTGCTGCTCCAGTTTGCCAAACATTTTCCTCGACCCTAGTGGCGAACTGAGAGGTGTGATGTTGGCACAGCATATAACTGAGTCTCTCTCACCTCCCACCATCGGCTTGAAAAGTCAAAGTCACTCTTTTTGTCTCTCTGCTGAAAATCAATGTTTCGTCTCCTTCACAGAAGAAATCACTCACAGCAGAGGCTAGACAAGACTGGAGAAATGCACTCTGTGAAACCAAGAGCAAAAAGAAAAATGGCCACTTCCTACAGAGAAGTACAACCTGTCCAGCCACCTTGCACTCATGCCTTTGTTTGACACTCCGATCCAGCTATAGTGCAAAGGAGCCTAACCTTTCATGCATCTATTAGATGTTCCTGTTTCATTCAATCTGACAGACAGGTGGATGATGGACATGAAAGAAAGTGAAACAGGATGGGAGATGGAGGAAGGACAGAGAAGCTGAGAGCAAGGAAGCCAGATAAAGCCAGAGCCCAGCGAGGGCAGCATGGTTGGAGGGCACAGGCCCATTAGCATTGTTCTGCCTAATGGTGAGCTCATTCATGCAAAGAGAGACAGAGAGGGGCTGAGAAAGAGAGGAAAAAGAGACAGTGAGAAAATAATTGCTGATTTACACCTGCTGTTAGAAGCCCCATCTTCCTTCTGATTAGTCTACTTCAGACATAGCCCCTTGCGCACTGATTACACGCTTACAACACCCGACACCTGCACACCAAGCAATAACTACAGCCCTGCTTACCATACTTGCATGAGGAGCTCTTGATTTGAGACAGTTTTGTGTTTCCGCCAAAGCAAAGCCAGAATGCTGCCTTTAATACTCGTAGCCGTTTCCCACCAACAATTCTGACAGCTCCTAGAACACCAAGCTGGAGTGTCGCGCCATATGGGATCACTGCTGAGTACGACTGTCTTTCTGTTCAGCTTGAGGCTAGACTGTGTAGATTACACTCAATATGCTCAAAGACTGTGTGCCAAATGCTTGACTCAGGATTTCAATGCTGCATGTACAAAAAGAGTGCCGACTTGAGTCTAGCTGGTGGTATTATATCAGATACTGCTCATGCTTGTGTTGACTAAAAGACAGTTTAGAGTTCCACAGGCTGAACTTTAACATGTTATAAAAGACAGACTCATGGTAGGTGAAGGTCAACGTGCAGTTAGTCAGCAAATACAGCATAATGTTTTCAAACGTTTTCAGACTGGGGCACTGCAGTTTAGGCCGGGGGATGGGTGCGTCAGACATTAATCATAAGCAGAGAGATTAAATGGACTGCCACTGTCTATGTCTGTAATGTGCTGCTGCTGCATCTGACATTATTGTGTTTCTTGCCATACGAGCAGCGTGGCTCTGTCTGTCTGTCTGTCTGTCTGTCTGTCTGTCTGTCTGTCTACTAAATCTCAAGAACTATTGGATGGATTGCCATGAAATTTGGTTGAACATTCATGTTGAATTTAGGATGAATTGTTATTATGTGTGTGATTCAGCACCATCATCAGGTCATCCTTTTAAACCTGGGGTGGGGAACCTCCAGCCTCCAGCCTCCAGCCTCCAGGTCATATGCAGGATCGTTTGATCCGGCTCGCAAGGCCACCCATAAATAAAGCATAGCAAATGTCCGTGTGCTTTGGCCTTCATGGTGGACATTACCAAGTACCTCTCAGAGCTCCAGCCAGCTTCTTAGCTCTCTGTTTTCAAATGTGAAATCATTTGAAGCCAAATTAAAACTGTGTTAAGTGCAACTGGAAAGAGGAAACACTGCATTTTCCTACTCTGCAAGAACAAATGCCTGCTTTTGGAAGGAACTGAACATATTTGCTACACTGTTTAATGTGGAACCAGCTGACGTGCCTGACAACCTGCAACATGAAATCATTGAGCTGCAACCTAACGACCAACTACTGTGAGCAGATCTTTTCAGAACAGGCTCTTGTGAAGACTCAGTTCTGCTCGAGACTGACTGACCCGGGCCTAGAAAACCAGCTGTGAGTAGCAGCATCATCATCACTACTATCTAAAATCAGACACCTCAACAAAGAGAAGCAGTTCCAACCATGGCAGAGGTTTCCGTGAAATGTGTTCAATAATTTAGTATGGCCGAGTCAGTCCCCTCCTCTATCCTCCACTATCACATAATAAGCTTATCAGGTGCTGCCCAGTCACTCTTGACCTGAACCTGCAAAACTGACTTCCAACAGCCCCAGCTTCACATCATCTTTTTCGCTAATTAGCAAATGTTAGTACGCGGACATATTAATCTACGATAAACATGGTAAATATATCTGTTAAACATCAACATATTGGCATTGTAATTCTGAGCATGTTAGGATGCTTACATTAGCATTTTGATCAAAACACCACCACCTCAGCTGCTAGCCTGGCTTTAGACTGCACTGTGTAAACACAGGAGGCGTAGCATGAACATCACATCAGCAGAGCAGCAGCAGCTTCAGTCCTCTGTCTGTATATATGCAGGATGCATTCACACACAGTACTGAGTGTAGGTCACCCATGTTTTGGCAGAACAGAGCCCAACACACAGTCACAGTCGTTGTGCGTGCACAACAGTAGAAAATAGACCGGAAGTGTAAAAATAAGCCTGTGTAGTGTTGGATGGATTCAAATGGAACCTCATACGTTCCTTCAGATGCATGTCAGACTGAAAAACATGACTTTACTATTGTTATCATCATTACTCACTACAGTATTTGAATGGCTGATGTGGGCTGTGTTTCAGAGGTCTGGACTGGACTGGTTACAAAAAGAAGATAAAAAAATTGACAATATGTAATCTAATGTAAAGTTTTGCAAAAACTCAACCAGCCTGCAAAGGCATATCAAATTTAATCTCCACATTCTGAAAAATAAAATAAAAATCTGGAAATGTTTTGGCCCAGTCACCTAACAGAATATATACTGTATTGTAATTCAGCCTTCATGATGTATTAGTACAGTTAGCAGTGTGACATCCTAGATTTTTTTTTGCTTCATGATTTATGAAGATGGATTAGCTTTAGTTATTGCACACTCACAACCACTGATTACAGCCATAATACTGTGTATGTGCTCAACACACACACACACACACACACACACACACACACACACACACACACACACACACACACACACACACTGATGACAAATGAACCACGTTCAAGCACCTGTGCACACATACACACCCAAGTTGTTCTTCTCCCAAAGTACATTTTGACCTACAATTATCTTCTGCCCTACTTCAGTCTGTCCCAGGTGATTCAGCCAAAATAACCGCAGTGCATTTGAAGCAGGTATTTGTCATGCCCTTCACCATTTATCACATCTGTCCTTCAAAGCGCTCCCCTGAAGTTTGATCTGCACATCTGCGCAATGCTGCTGTTCGTTCATATTGTCCAAGGGGTTGACCTAGGGGAGGTAAAGTGCTGTTTTTTGCTCCATATTACCTTAATTCTCAACTTAAACTGGAATCAACATGCATCTTATGATTTTGTTTTGGTGGGGAAAATTGGGGAATTCATATCTAGTCTTATCCATGGATGTGTTAAACACTAAATGTCAACTGTGGCATTCAGGTGAAAGCTGTTCTTCCAGTGCTCATTGATAAAGTTTATATTGCCTTTACTATTTCTTGCATGGATTGTTGTCTTTTGTCTGTCTTTTCCTCTCCATCTGCTGGCACACATAACAAACTCAAAAAGCTAAAAGAAATGAACACTGTCATTTCCCCGAAAAATGAAAACAAATCACCTACAGCAGCAGAGCCCACAGCACATTATTTCAACCTCAGCTCCTGCCAATGTTAACTTCCCAGCAACAAACATCCCTCCCTGCTCGACCACATTTCATTTAATATTACATCAAAACACACAGTGCTCCCACTCTCTTCACCATCTGTCCCACTTGTTTCTCTGTCCGACTCTGGGGTTGTGCTGCTGAGACATCGATGCTGTGGCTGATGATGAGGTGTCTCAAAGAGGCCTGCGCTCTCTCAGCAGCCTGGCGTCCATTAGTGCTTTATGACCAGGTCTCTGCCTCAGGAGTCCCAGTGCATGCACAAGTGTTTGCCTTTTCATTTTTGCCCTCTCTCGCTCCCTAACCAGATTCCTCGGGGAACACCAGCTCAGTTCCTAATGATATACTGCTGAAATTAAGTGTTATAATCAGCCCAAGACAGGCGTTAATGGGGTGGAGCAACAAAACAAGCTTTAGTGATACTAGGGATGGCTATTTTATCATGATGGGTTAAGAGCTGAAAACTATTGATCTCTCTGGAGAGAATAGTGACACAGAAAAGCAAGGTAAAAAGAAAAAACACCAGAAAATGGGAAGAAGAATAGAAAAATAAAGTGAACCCCAGAATTATTATTGTGTATCACAACAGCTGCCAGAGTAATTTTATTAGTAACTGGAAAACAACACAAAGGGTAGCACTATGTATTAGGCTGATAACAAAGCTAATTCTAATTTTAATGGGGATGTAAAAGGAATTCCCTTTTATCAGAGTTACATTATAATTCAGCTTGGGGGTTAGGATTTGTCATTACTTTTAAGTCCAAAAGGGCCGACGTAGTGTGTACAGGAAGTATGTAATATGAAACCATGCCTTTGTATAAACTACAGACATTTGAAGTCTTGTAGCATTGCTTCAGCAACATTTTTCTTGGCCCCATGACACCAAAAGTAGACTAAAGAAGCGCTGGTTAAATGCAGCACATGTACCATGAACAAAAGATAGTAAAGTACTTACAGTTCAGTGAAGGTCCGAAGCACATTGAACAGTGAGGACAGCATCTCTGGTCCGATTCTGCGTCTACCTTCCTAAATGGTTAGTCCAGGCTCTCTACCTGAAATACACAAAGATAGCCGAATGGATAAAAAGGTTTATACAAGCACACATACATACGCACTATATCAGTGTCAGAAAGGAGGAACAGATGGCTGCCTTTCTTTGAGACCGTCTCTGTCCAGCAGTTTTCCTCCGCATCATCTGGCAGGTAGATGTAAGCAATTTAAAGCACAGCGGTATGTCTTCACCTCTCCCACACACAGACGCACACTAACACACACACACACAAAAGTGGCACACAGACAAATATTTAAAGGGATTGAACAAATATCTAATATCTCTGCTGATAACAACAAGTAGGCTCCTGCTTGTTGCATACGATATCAGTTCAAATAACAGAAGCAAACTGTTTTGCATTTTAAGGTCACGCCATGATTCACAGAGGCAAAAGGGCTAAAACTTGAATACTGAATTCTGTTACACAAGTGTGAGAGAAGGAACGACAGAAAAGACAAATGTTTTACTTGCTAATGTGAATCTGTGGCTTATTGCCAAACTAACAAACTTTACATGTCAAAGTTTCCATCAGCAACATTTGGCCCCTTCATGCAGACTTTTTTTTTTTTTTTGGCTATGTTTCGTCTGACACTTTTTATAATACTCCATATTACCAGTAACATAATCTAGAGTAATAAAATATTTATCAGCCACATACAACATATGGTCATCCCACACTGGGTATGAAGTAAGAACCCTGTGCATGCTGTCTTGCACAAAGCCTCACTGTACATTTGTCTGCATAAACGAATAGACACGCTTGTATTTTAAGTAATAAAACAACAATTTAGCTCATTTTAGACAATAACTGTTACACAAAGGCATTTGTTTGTTTTTATATGGGAGTAAATGGAGATCGAAATGAGTAACTAATTTCAACATTAGGAAGAGCTACAGTAATAGTAAGCCTTACCAGAATACCTTACAGATGCTTAGGTTGTTCATTTAAACACTGCTAATACCTGTATTTTGCAGTTTAGGTTCTGAAACTAGAGCAAACTGTGGATGAACAACCACAGTATCTTCTTGGATTCAGTTTATCGGTGAAATCCAGATTATAGTCATACAGCACGGTTGTCACAGTGCTATGATGAGGTCATGGCAAATTGTAATGAGGAGGCTGCACACATTAATGAAGTTATTGGGCATTTTAATGAGGTCAGAGCACACAATGATCAAGTCATTAGACTGGTGTTGATGCTTAAGTTAATCTCATATATACACACACGCACATTAATTGCTTCCTGTAACACAATAAGGCCACATCCTCTTGAAGATTGCTGAAGATGGATGCAAACTTGATTAATTCTCATTAATGCATTTTATGCAACAGCAAAGACTATTAGAATAACACAAGGCCAGAGCTTGTGTCGTTCTGCCGGACAGTTGGGAAAAAAATAATTTCGTCATTTAATTCAGAGGACTTGATGCATAAAATACATGTAGAATTCATATGGTCTTAATCCATGTCATCTCGCTGTCATCTTTCCTCTTCACAGGAGTGGAAAGGGAAAAATGCACTTGCAAGAAGAAGAAATGTTAAGATGTGTATGAACTCCAGACTGTGACCAAAATGGCTGCATATGTGAACATTTGTTTCAGAGTGTGTGAGTTAAAGTCTTGCGTGGTTACATTGGTGAGAGTGGTCCAATCTGGGAGAAACGTCACCCTGCAGAGCTGGAGAGCCTCCAAAGCTCTCGATGCTGCAGTTACAGTCCTATCCAAATGTGTAAAGGAGAAACTACGTCTCATTTATTACATTTCCACTATTCATTAATTCAGTGGTGTCCTAATAGTATTGATTTACTGAGAGGAGAATGGGATCAACCTCATGTTATTCCATTAAACAAAGTGTTTGGGATCTGAGCTGCCACACACAGTCTCTGATTGGTCGATGGACTCAGTCCAAAGTTATCATATTTAGCTTGCTGACCACAACATACGTACATCGCTGACTCTCGGGAACCAGCTACAACTTAGTGTAGATGGCTAGCTTTGGTATGACTTCATGAATGTTATCAATAGTAATGATTTAGAGGTAAAGATTTCATTCATTCACTGTTCGTTTCAATGTTTGGATGAAAAACCTCTTAGAGGTATATTCGATAGCAGGGCTTCTCTTTCAGCATCTCTGCAGCACATGTTGCATATTCCTGAACTGATTTGTGTTCAAACTACCACACAGCAATTTAGGAGGTATTCTAGCACAGAAAAACTGTATACAATGCACAGAGAATGAGAAGAACAGGAGATTAGCAGGGGCCAAGAAGCTCTGTTTTGTCCAGGAGCCCTCTGACGGTTTCATCTCAGCCAAAATGCTTTGAAGCTTTGAACGCACAGCAAGCATGCATGTTACATCATCAGTGTTGCACTCTTAAACGTCACCAATGGCAGTCAAGGTACAAAGAGAACAAACTTCTTTTATTCCAGAGAATGGACCTTATTTCCACCCTTTCAACACTTGGATGGTGGAGTTACAATGCATCTACACGCTCTCAGCAGCAAATCAAACATGATGTGACAAACACCTCAGCCTCATCAGACAAGACAATCAGCACACTAGCAGAAAGGCCCTAATTAGCCCCTTGAGCTGGTCTCTTCAAGCCAATCTACAGCACAGACCAAAAAAAAAAAAAGATTTGACTGGTACATCTGAGGAGGAAATAAGAACTGCTTTGTGTGGCCTTACTCGTCCCTGCAGGATTTGTTTCATTTTGTAGTGTCTTGCTCAAGAACACTTCAGAACAATTTTATGAATCCCCACCTATAGTTTCAAGTAGTCTTTAAAGTCTTTATCTTGAAGCTTTTCATTTTCATTTCAAGTCATTATGACTGAATGAGTTTACAGTGGCGATTGAGTCAATGGCCCACTGATTAAAGTAGTACAAATATTTACATATTTGTAATATTACAAACTGGGTATCTGTGGCGATATTCCTCTGCTGCCGCTTCACATGAGAAGCATTTGACTGGTGAAACACAGCTGGACTTCTATTCTGAAGTGGTCACAGGAAATGCAACGTGTCTGTCAATGAGGTGTGCACTTAATGCTATAGTTAATGTCAACCAAACAAGAAAACGGTCATTTTTGGCATTTTCTGAAAGCAGATTAGTTTGAAATCTTGCATGGAGCCACAGTAACACTGCAACAGCAGCCACAGTGAGCTGTTAGATAAAGAGCTGCAGGCAACAGGCTGCAAACCTCTAACTTCTCAGCAGGGGAACAAACTCTTTTCAGGTTCACTGTGCCCTGCTGTTTGCAGGCTTGTGCAATGCGCAGCATAAAATCAGATCACGGCTGTTCCAGAATGACAGAGATTGATTGTAGCTGCTTTAAAGAAAAAGCAGGTAAAATGAACTCAAGGTTTATTTTACAGGTGAGCTGCTCAGTTGCCAAAATGGAGTCTGAAACATACTCTTGGTAAATACACAAAGACAGATTACAAGCCCGTCTCAGGCTGTGCAAACATATGACAGGGTTGAACAAAAGAAATCCATACAGGGGATTGTGAAAATGAATACTTGATTGTGGAAGAAAAAAAACGTATTCCACTGTATTGGTGGCACTGAACGCACTGCATGATGGACACTAGGACCAAAGAACATGGGAAAACAGGGTCCATAATCAGATAATAGGTGATCTGAATTCCTAATTTCTGGCCAATTTTGACAGCCCGACATCGCTATGGAGGCAAGAAAGCCCAATCTTCAAAGGGGCAATAAGAGAGACTCGTCAAACTAGCCTAACATGCAACACACTAAGAATTAGGATTACAGGTTACACTTGCTATATCAGCTATTACATTCCTTTTACATAACATTGTTTTTTTCACAGCAAGGCAAATGTCAAGATGAAACGGGGTTAATGAGCCACTTTGGTGTCTGAAGCAGTCTCCCACGATATTGACGATTGCCGTTATTCACGTCATGAGTTTTCACACACCACAGCTGCGACAACCCTCAGTGTCTCAGGTGTTATACTGCAGTGGCGCAACAGGACGTCTAGAACATGCTGAGAAGAAAAGGCATTGCCAATAACACTTAGCATTTGCTTTAACATGCTTGAAGAAATGGCTAGGGGGACATAACACATGGGACAGCTACAGTTAATTTGAAGTTTACAGTAAATGCTCAATTTCCAAGAGATTATCGATGACTTTGTTGTGGTTGATCACATATTTCACACAATTAGAATTATCCTAATGTGGGCAATATAAGGATCTATTTGATGCTGTTAGAAGAATTCTGAGCTGAGATTTATGTCACTGCAATCTTTCAGTCAGGTCTGAAGAGGGCGAAGGAGAGGGCTTGAGGTAAGTGGGGCCAAGGGGGGCACTGTGACTTTGGTGAGCATCACTTGTTCCGCCTTTTCATCAGGCGCTGGGAAATCAGGATGGCAGCGCGGCGTCACATAATGAGCCACGCAGCCCTTCTGGCAGTTTTTGTGCTCGCTGGGTTCCAGTATGGTGCCAGGTCTCTCCACAGTACCTGCCAAAGAGACTCTCTTCTCTTCTCTTCCCAGATTAAAGTGGTTCTCGTTTTTCCTCCATTATGTTCGAATTGATGGAACCAAGGAAAACAAGACAAGGAAAGGGGAAAAAGAGAAAATAGGAAAACAAAAATGGGAATAGTGAATCTCGCCTGTGTGTGTTAAAGTGCAAGCCACTGACAGTCTACTGATGAAGTCCCCTCTCGCCGTGTAACCTCTGCTGACTCAACTACTCCATCTTGATTAAATCTGATAACCCTCATCCTACCATCTTCCCTCCTTTCTTCCCCTTGCTTGTATTTCCATATGCGCCTCCATCTGTGTGCTGTCTCAATTGTTCACTTCTCACTTCATTTATGTATCGCATGGTTGCTTTTTTTGTGGCTTATGCTATAACTCATAAAACCAGTCATACTTGTCTACACACACAGCGGTTATTGAATATGTTAAACAAGACAGCACCATCAGTGGAACCATCCTTAACTCTGCAAGTCCAGCACAGTGGGCAACACTGATATTTTCTGCTCTATTAATACTGAAGCCTCTTTAAACTCTGCATGTGCACGGTTGTAAGAAAATGCAGTCCTTACAGTATTAAGTGCTTTGTGGTTGTAGCACTTAAATGCTATCCAACAAATCAACAGCTCATAAAAACAAATGATCCTTAGTTGTATTCAAGTAACGCAAAATAGAAACTATTTATTTTCTTTAGAATTTTATATGTTGAATAAAACTTAAATAAATAACCAATTCAAATCACACTGTTTTACCTCAACTAAAAAAATGAATGTGAACACGATAGATGATTTGCATTGTAGCCATGTACCCACTGAGCTGCTCTATTAAAACAAGCATTAAGACTCAGCTTGTCAAAGTGCCTAAAATGAAGTCCGACAGCAGATGCTTGAGAGAGAGTCACAATGATTTTTCTCATCTGACCCATGCAATTAAGTCAGTGACCTTCTGCATACAAGCTTCTCTTCATGTTCAGGCTGCAACCTTAGAGCTTCCTTTAACGACGTGTTCAGCAGGATTATCAGTGGCAACATGCCAAAATCAGCTTTACATCTTCCCAGGTTGTCAGCAAGTGACAAAGTGGCTCCAGAATGGAGGGGTGGGGAGATGCTGTCAAGCAAATGAGTCATCAAGAGGAATAACCTGCAGAGGGAACCTCAGAGCCTGTCAGTTTGGATGAGTATACCAGTGTGTGTGCCTTGTCACAGTTTGTCATGCAAATGTGTGAGTGACAGAGACGGAGAGAGATGAAGAGTCTTTGCTTGTTCTGTAAAAAACTGCATGTTGTTGCTCTCAGACTGGGGAGTGCTGGGTACTGTCTCTCACTGATGTATTGTTAAAGGCTCATTATTGGCTCCAAGCTGCAGAGTGACTGTGGAAGTCTTACCAGAGAGAGTCGCTGACTAAAGTGACACGCTGCATCCACTATAGTTGCTTTTGATTATGCAAGGAAAGAATAGAGTGAATACTTGTTTCCCCCTCGTACAACCGGAGGGAAAACAACAAGGAAATATTCATGGTTGGCAAAAGCAAACGTGACATGAGAGGTCAAGTGACGGTGAGTTCAGAGCTGCACGTACACAGTACGCGAGTTTCATCTCAGCGTGAGCAAGGGACTCAAGCAGCCACCAAAAGCCCCATGGAAAAAGGCAAAAAGGAGAGGAGGGAAGAGGAGGCACATGGACAGATGCACTGACATTTCCCACCCATTACCATGGTCCACAGAGTGTGTGCTCGCTCTGCCCACAGACGCTGCTCCTCCTGGCTGTGGTGTGCAACGGTGTGTAACATCGACAGGCTGTAAATATGTTTACAGAGCATCTTAAGGTAACAAGGCGAGGGCAAAGTTTTAAAGAAATATGGCCTGAAGCAGGGTTTAGGTTTTGTAACCGGCACCGTATCATGAAAGGCAGTGCATGCTTCAATAAATAAACGCTCTGATAAAATATACATGGCATGCAGCAAACTGATTCATGTACATGCAACAGGAGTACAGGGTAGGCTATTTAAATGTTCCACGTGAGCAGAAGTGCTGTTGAGTTACTGTAAATACTTTGGATTACTGGTGTAAAAATCCACTTGCACTAAGTTAAAACCATAACCTCTGTTAGCTTGTTACACAGTGAAACGTACTGATCCACAGGTCACGTAATACCCCCAACCTGGTAACATGCCCATATGGTGTTTTTTATTTGCTACAAGACATATCATGGACAAAATAAGCAGTCAACGCCATGACTGAGCATTTCCACCTTGGAACGGCTGTGTACTATGGTCTCATGGACAGCCAGGGTTTCATCCTCGCTTACATCCTGTCCACTTGCGGAGTGTGGCTGCAGTGAAACGAGGGGCATCAGAGGAGAAGCCAGGTGTAATTACATAGTAGTTTCACTATTCTCAAAACAATTGCAGACACATGTTCTGTTTCCTGCTGCATAGTTGGAAAAGGAAAAATACTGAAGCCCGACGCTGTTCCATCTATTTATCCTTGGGACACAGCGAGTACGAGCCAACATGTTAGTAAGTTTATTTTTCTCTGGTTTTATCAAGTGGGTCCAAACAAAGCTGCAGTGTGCTAGACAATGTTAGCCAACGTTAGCCTGCCAAGTTACATGATGATTCATATCAAAAGCTGACGAAGAAAGTTACTGCTGAATTAGATGATAGTTATATTCATTCCGATAATTCTGACAGAAAACTTTTAGGTTGTTCTTCCGAAGAACAACCAGTTTGAACAAATGGCTGAATTACTCCTAAATTGCTACTTGGCATTGTGGAGGTACGACAGCTAGCCAAACGGAAAACAAGGTGAGCAGAAGCTGAAGCGAGCTGAAGGCAAGTGGCAGCGGGGTGGGTGGGGATGGAAGAGGGGGCTATTTGCATATTCATAGTTTCATGCATACTAAATGAAGGCAAAGATATAGACTTTGATCTAAGTCATTTTAAGGCATGACAGGATTTTTTCAAGGAAAGTAAAATCTAAATATGTAATCCTGATGGGTTTAATCAATTCCACGAGAGGAACTATAAACGTAGAGACAGAGGGCAGCACAGTGGCCTCCACTGCAGAGTCAGAGCTGGCCATAGTTTTAAACATGAACACTATGAACCACATCACCTGCTCAGTGCACAATGGCAAATGTGAGTGTTCCTACAGCTCATGACAGTGATGTGACAGCTGTTCTGTAGGTGACACAGTGTGTGTTGAAGGGTGACATCATTCAAACAAAACACTATTATGTCTTTTTATAGCGACAGGCAGTCTGTATGCTTGAATTTCCATCTAAACCTCAGTTTCTCATCACTGCTTGTCATTTCTTTCCACACAGAGCATCATGCCATCTCTCTTTCCTCCCTCCCCTTCCTGTATACATACTGAATATTTGATAGCCAAGTGTGTGTTTGATTTCACGTGCCCAGCCCGCCTGTCTGGCACAGTGAAAACTGTACTGAATAAAGAGATTTCTAAATGTGGCTATTGATTTTGTGTCTGTCTCTCTGTGTATGGTTTCAGCTGTTCAGAGTGATGAAATATGCCCAGAATGTTTGTTTTTCTCTTTATTATGTAGCCCTGCTGTGTGTTTATTTATTTACAGCAGCGGAACTTAACATGGAGATGTTTAAATAGACATGTTTGAACATTTGCACCGTAGTAGAGTGAGAGGGCAGTTTTGAAGGAGAATGGAATAACAAGGAGTTTCATTTCATTTTCATTTCAATACATTTGAAAAAGGCAAAAAACTAGAACCTGGTTAAAAAATCAACTATATCATCCTGCAATGCACAGTGTTGGCCAATCAAAGACATGCGAGCACCGTTCCTGTTAGAATACCTTAAAATGTAAATGGTGTAGGTTGAGACGGAGGAGAACTATGCGTATCAATTGGGGTTTTTAACACAGTTTGCGACACATGGCCTCTTGTCTGTTTATGGTCACCAAACAAATCTCGCCAGCAGTTTTCAATGCTGGGGTCGAGACGCATGCACAAAACAAAAGGTCACATTTCTGATCAGAAGGAGAAACACGTCTACTTTGAAATACTGTGAAAGACTTGGCTATCAACAGCAGTCCGGACGTGCACATGGACAACGCCGACCTTTTCAAGAAGGTGACTGAATGAATGAAAGAGGGAGGCTGTGGTTGCGCGGCTGCATGTAAACGAGAATATTAGTTGGAATATTCATTTTCATTAACTGTGTCAAAAGCTTAGCGGGAATATTATCTTTCAGAAGAAGAACAAAAACCTGAGTATTGTTGCATGTAAATGTGGTCACTCAAATAGGAGATCCTGGATAGCGTTTCATCTTATCACCAGTGCCTGAAGCGACACACTTAAAATCAGACAGACAAATAAGACATTTTTCCTTATCAAAATGCTAATTATTAGATTATGAGCTTCCTCTAGATATAAGCCAGCAACTGTTTTGACAGATCTGATGCTGAGCCTGCATGCTGCAGCAGCAGCTGCAGTCTTTCAGCCACAGCACTGCCCACTGCACACAGGAAGACACTACTTGAAAAACGTGAATAAATGACTCAGCATATATTACTCATTAAAAGACTAATCAGAACACTTTCCTTTTTCCTCCACAACCATATCCAAGTCATATCTTATGTATTTAACACATGTTGAAATAAAAAATAAGCCAGGATACAGTTGGCTAAAAATTAGCCACAGTGACAGCAGTATGTATACACAGGTTCACCAGTGGCTACTGTTAGCTAGCCAGCTAAGAACACAGAACATATAAATACTACTTCGAAGTTACTGCGGGCTGAATTTCCATCCTTTAGGTTGATGCTAGTTGTCCCTCAGTCCATTTCCCAGATTGTGGTTTTGTGATGGAGTCACAAATGTGTAGCTGTCAGTCAGGACCCCTGGTGATGGAGCCCTGGCTCATCACCAGGGGTCCAGCACTCAAAAGAGTCACTGTTTTAGGGAACAACCCACAGCAGCTACTCTAAGTGATGGATGATGGATGATGGTCTTTTAGCTTGTGTCTGACATGGTTACGTAGTCATGTACGTAATGCTGACTGTAGCTCCAGATCATTCTTTCAACCATCTGACTCACAAAAGCTCTGTGTTTGGTTCTTTGTCTATTTTTCTGTCTTGCTCTGCTTCTTTATCTCCTCTCCCACTTGTGTTTCGCTCCCAGCCCACTCTCTCAGTGGGGAGGACGGACAGACGCTGCTTAGCTAATGCTCCTGCTGGCTCGGTGTTAGTTTTAGCGTCAATTTTTGCTTGTAACTGCGAGTCAACTAACAAATGGCCATTATTGAAGATGTGACCAGATCTCAGCACATCTCCGGCTCATGGTGGGATGTCTGGAGCACTTTGTACCTAAACAATTGGTCCGAGAAGGACGCTACAGCTGCTCCAGGATTTTCATCATTCCACCAAGTCAGTTTTCACTTGAAAGGAACGTTGTACTGTGCTGTCATGCACAGAAGCTGCTTATAACAGACAAGAAACACCTTTCCTTTCAGACAATATGGGTCAATCACGAAAACGTTTTCCAGACATTTACAAAAGCTGCTTTTGAGAAGTAGCACAAGTCCTAAAAACAACTCAGAGGTGCATCTTCCAGGGGAACATCCACAATGAAAAGTCAATGAACTTGTGACTTTGCTTTTTGTTAAGTTTCCTCGCCCCAGTTTTTCCAACATGGCATGAGCCAGATGTGCCAACAAATACCTCACACACTGGGCAATCACTTTACTTATGCATGCTGTTTAAGGCTTTGTGTCCTGATACACATGCATATACATGCTTACATGGACAAATGGTATCTAAGTTTAAACTTAAAAATGTACATTTCATGTAGATTACGTGTGTCCACTGTGTCTCTCTGTGTGTACATGTAAAATCTAGTGTTCGTAGGTGGCTGTCAATCACCTTGCTAATCCCCTTTGAGGCTGGGACCCTTCACACCAGTGTGTTCAATATGACACAAGTGCATTTCCTTTCTCTACAGGATTCTGACCTTTAGAATAATATTTAGCCCCTGAGGCAATCCAGGATGTTGCTAGTGCTAATTTCCAATAGGCAAGGTGGGCGTAAAAGGGTGTTTGCAGGAGGGGCAGTCACATAAATCACGCTACAAATCATGCTACATTATAGAGAAGAGACAAAACATGAACTACTGGTAAACTGCAAATAAACAAGTGCACAAAAACAACTTATTTCTCCAATCTGCAATTGGTATACAGTAGTTTCAATGCAGCTGTTACAGTCTGTATGATCTGCATTGCAACTGTAGAAAAGGGTGAAAACAGATTAACACAGATCATTAAAAACACCTCCTATTGGCTAAATGGACTGTGACAAATTTATCTGCGCAGACAGAGTTCAGCAATCTGACACAGATGGATGCATGGCTCCCATCACTGACGATGAACTAAATTAGAGAACTCCGACATAATGGATCAGTATGATGGGCCCTAAACCAGAGCTCAGTTAAATGACAAACATTTGATTTATTTAGAAATATTGAAAATAAGTTGATTTCTTTAATGGCCCAATATTAACAGGATCGCACAGCACAACCTCAGTAACTGCAAGACTGCTTTGGTCTCTTCAAGGTGAATGAGGTGGAGTGAGAACTATTTCTCATAGTGCTGAGTTATTATACTCATCTCTAATTTTCACTCTAACCTGGTGTTCTTCCTGCAGTCGCTTCCTATGAGAGGCATTTCACTGGCAAAGCTAAAAATGAAGAAAATGTGACTTCTATGCTGTGTTTCAAATGTTTTAAATATTTACCTCAGTGGATCCAGTCAAAGAACATTTATTTCTATGTCCATCTGTCTGAGTCACCTCAGAACCATGTATGCATGCACTCTTACTGTGTTTGACACACACAGACACACACGCACGCACACACACTTGTTTGTAAAGGTCTGGTCTAACAAATGTGTGTGTGCGTGTGTGTGTCGATGGATGGGTGGGTGAGTGTCTCTTTGTCTGATGTGAGCCGTCAGGTGTGACCATGCGGTGCCCAGTGGGAAAGGACTGGGACTCAGACGGACGCAGTAGTCTTGTTTCTAGTGCTGGGAAAGGGCAGGGTGTGGACGAAAGAGAGCACAAGACACGTGAGAGATGGTGTGTGTGTGTGTGTGTGTGTGTGTGTGTGTGTGTGTGTGTGTGTGTGTGTGTGTGTGTGTGTGTGTGTGTGTGTGTGTGTGTGTGTGTGTGTGTGTGTGTGTGTGTGTGTGTGTGTGTGTGTGTGTGTGTGCGTGTGTGTGAAGAACTGGAGGGCCTCCATCACCACACTCGCTCAAAGAACTCCTCTGGCCTTTGAGCTGCTGTCCACACTAATACAAATATACCTGACACTTGGCTGGGCTGTTTTCTGTGTGTGTATCTGCTGGCACGGAAAAGGGAAACATAACTCTGTGTTTGACATTTGGGGCTTTCTCCCCCCCTCCCGGAGGTGTAACTGTAATTAATGTGTTTTGCTCCAGCAGTTTACATGCAGCATTTGTGTGCAAAACGTGAGCTTATTTCTCCCAGCTGTGTGGGACACCATGCTGTACGTGTGTTTCTGCAGCGTTGTATGCCTGCTTGCAAGGCAGCGGCGGGTCTATTTATAGCACAACCTGATGATGTATTTATCTGCCAGTTATAGTCATGAGGCTCAAGCAGCACAGGTCCATGAAGCACTTAGGAGCAAACAAAGCCTCAGCACAATGCTTCAATCAGGGGAGCAATTGAAAACAAAGGTAAAGATGGAGGGCCATTTATCTACCTCTCAATTTCACCTGAAATCACACCCTGTGAAAAAGATGTGTGTTTCAGCTGCATTTATCACTTTTCTGTCTCGTGTCCGTCTGACAGAAAAGAGATGCTCTTATTCTAACCAATGTATCTGTCTACACTGGTTGGGGAAGGGCTGGCTGTAGCTGTTACCCAAAGCACAGTTTGCTGAAGTCTATTTTCTTCAATTTTACACATGTAAGTATGTGATTGTGTATCGATCTGAGGCTGCTGTGGATTGCTTTTAAGTGCACAGCAGCACTGTAGCTGAATGGCTGCAGTGAGCACGCTGACAGGAGACTGTAGCTGCCGCTCTGCTGATGTGCTACTTCTGCTTTTTTTAGAGAAAGTCTTCGGGATCAATGCAAATAAATTGCAGAGTAAATTGTACTTTAGGCAAAGTGACCTTCAGCTAGTCATTACATGGAGTGCAATATTTAGCTCAGTTCAGCTGGTGTATTAGTATTACAAATGGCAGTTTTTAATCACTTGTACTAAACACTGCACAAAGCTAATTGATTGTTTTGAGACGTCCAAGTTGGCAGCAAGAAACTTTAAATCAAGCTTGAAAAGGCCAGTGAGAGCTGTGGCAGATTTCCACATTTACATCTAAGGAAACAGACTTTTTGTGTGTTCTTGCTCATGCATCAAACAAAATGAAATTTAGTTTTTTCACAAACACAGTGATCAAATAGTGCATTTTTGACTGACACATGTGAACAACTGGACAGCAATAACACACCACATAACACATCCTTTCAATTTTACATTGGTATTATGTAGAGCAACAAACAGCAGCAGCTCAGTGTACCACTGCTTCGACCAAATGGAAAGACGAATTTTTTGATGTAACAACTGCTCCCTGAAGGAGGGAGACAGGGTACATTAGTGCAATAGTTTTGCCCTTTCCAGCTCTCCCTGAGCTCAGCGAACAGCAGCTGTTAAAAGGAGCCTCAGCAGGTCTGAGCCTCCACGCCTGCCAGTGGTCATCAGTGTTTTTAAGCATGACTGAAATTATCCCAGTGATGAGCCAGGGAACGGTTGTTATGTCTGTAACCTTGTGTCTTACGTGGCATTTGAGTGAATCGTGAATCATAATGGGCAGAAGTTTTTATTCTTTTTATACACTGCGTCGTCCACTTAGATGTGCTGGAACAAACTACTCACACCATTTCCCTCATCTGTACACCTGTCATCGTCCTTTCTCTCTCCTCTCTGCATGCATGTGTTGTAGCCTTCTTTAAAGGCCTCTCTGCATTATTTAGATCTCAGGGCTATTTTCAGACACCTTGAATTATGTACATACAGAGTCTAAATGAATCCTGCCAGCAACCAAGAAGTGTTTGATAGCTTTACTGATCCCTCACATGTGTGTGCTCTCTGGAGCTGCACACACAGTGTGTTTTCTTTTTGTTCTTTCTCCAGACAGATGTGTGGGAAAGGTCACATGAATAAATAGAGTATATAAAATCAAACTGTGTACTTTTCTGTACAGTATGTAAGTGTGTAAGTGTGTGTGTGTGTGTGTGTGTGTGTGTGTGTGTGTGTGTGTGTGTGTGTGTGTGTGTGTGTGTGTGTGTGTGTGTGTGTGTGTGTGTGTGTGTGTGTGTGTGCCTGGCAGTGTGATGCTATGTGTTCCAGTAATACTGTAGAGATCAATTGTCTCCGTGTGCATTAGCGAAGCGGTCTGACCCGTTGGGATAAGCATGGAAGCGGATGCCAGCACTATAGTAGCCCAGCATAGCGTGTGATTTCATCCATTTAATCCCCGTCTGCCCCTTTGTCTCTCGCACTCTCTCCTTCTGTTTCACCCATTCCTCACCCTCTTGCATTTGGTATCACAGCACATTTATCCCTTAGCTTCACATCATCTCTTACACTGATTAAATGCTCTACCCCACTGTACACTTCAGGCTTTTAACTTGCACATGGATACTTTGACGAACACAGCACAACAAACAACCAATGAGCAGATAAGAGTAAAAGGGCACCATTTCTTAACAGGATGCACAAAAGGTGAAACACATCACTGGCAAATCTGCCAGTGAGCTTGATATACTCGACTGAAGTAAAACAGTAGAGCAGCAGGTCAGAAAACAAAAACAATGAGCTAAAAGAGGCTAAAACAGTGTAGAGTTGAGGGGAACCACAGAGTTGGGTTATAATTCTGCAAGTGACGCCTTTGACATTACAAAGTTATTGGTTGAAATAGTAATATTGATTCATGTGTCTTTAAGTAAAACTAAATAAAGTGATTTATTTGTAATTACACAGTAATTCCTTTGCTAAATGTATAGAGATGCTATTGACTTAAAAGTAAAATTAGTCAAGAATGGCCCATTTTAAAGTGTTACTTTATCAGCACATTTAGTGACATTTTGTGGAACTAACTTGTGTTTTGTGTGTAAAATCTTCAGCTTATTAAAGCCAGCAGATAATACAAGAAATCCTAGTTAAGTCCAGTCCTTGAGAAGAGGTAATCTTGCTGAGAAGTATGATGTCCAACTGACAAACCAGTGTTCAAAAAGCAATTAACTGCTGCCAAGCACTTTATTGTCCATATATTTTAATGACAGTCCACTGTGCATTTTCATCTTTTTCATTCAGAGGTTTTAATATCAGAAAGACCAAAAAAAAAAAAAAAAGTTATTTTGTTGTAGCCGTAGAGTGCTAAGGACGATGGATTTCTTAATGTGGTTGAAGTCAAATTAATTTGACCTGTTCGGCACTGCCAACATCCTGCACATTCCAAGTCTCTTGAGCTCAAATGAGGCAGATATGACGACCACTTCACATAAAATCACGATGCATTAAATTGGCTGAGTGATGAAAAGTCGTCATGTCCTGCGAGAATGTGTTTTGATAATGAGTGATAAAAGGTGGGAGAGACAAAAAGAGACGGGAAATGACAGACGGCGTTGAGACGGCCAAAAAGCAGCTCATGTTAGCAGCTCAAACTAATCTGTACTAATGTTTAATGTCATTTAAAAGCCTGATGAGGAGAGCAGAAAGGACAGAGGAAGGCAGAGTAGGGAAGTGACGTAGAGAGAAAAAGAAAAATGATGGAAGACGGGGCAATGCAAAAATAATTAAGGTATCAATCTAGAGATGAAAATGAAAAAATAAACATCAGTTTAAACACTGGTCTGTGCTGAGGCTAACTGTGGTATTCTTTCTGTGTTTATCTGCTAAATAAACATTTAGTTTTATGAGCAAAGTGGAAAATGACAGTATAGATGTCAGCAAGATGAAGTTAAACAAATGGGGTCATACATGTAAAACTAGCGCTGATCTGCTTTCATTTACTGTATTATGATTTGACAAGATGATGTACTCACATGATGATATGTTACAAGACACGTTACTTAGCATGTGACTGTTGTCCTCATTATGTACAATCACTTAGTGTGAAAGGAGCCAAGAGTTCTGTTCGGCTGCCAGAGGAAAAAACAACCATTAACATGAATCCGACTGAACGTCACATGAAAAACCAAATCAGTCAAGTCTTCACTCTCAATTCCCATTTCCAACTCTGTCAAAAGCCTTCTCTCCCTTTTCATGAAAGCTCGTCAAAGAGATTAATTGATTACATACTGTAGATTTGGCTCATTAGCGGACTACTTGCCCACACATGTGAGGTTTAACGAGCTCTGCAGCGGGGGGAGCCGAGATCTTGTTAAGGTTTGTCAAGGCACGTCTTAATTGCTGCTTCATGCTGTTTGTCCAGTTTCTGTGGCAAATGCTGCTTCATTGACTCTACCCGCTATCTTTAGCTCTCTCTCTTTAATTAACTGTGACACACGAAAACTGCATACATGTCATCATGCTCCAAACATGCACGTCAGATATAAAGCTACAACTGAAAAGCTGAAGGCTGGTTGGTTATAATTTCTACTAGCCTAGAAAAATTGTTACTAATTCAGTAAAACAATATTCAAGCCAAAGTTTAAGGAACTCTGTAACATGCAAACATCCACTAATTCTAAGCAATTTAACATGGAATTTATATTTTTGCCATTTATTTGACTTGTGTGTCTTAAGGGTTTGTTAACCCTGAAAGCAGCATGTGAATGTGGATACAGTTTTGCCGCCAGCTTTGACATCCTGAATGACACAACAGCTACTGCAAATAAATAAATAAAATCACCATCAACATCTAATTGGCTGGCACCATCTGTGGCCTTTGTGACAGCGAAAGACTTGTCATTGTGAGAAAAGCACACGTTACTAATAACCTTAACGATGGCTCAGCTCTCCTTAAGTGTCCCAGTAAGTCATGATAGTGTGACAGTGAGCCTGCATGAATAGTGTCACAACCACTCCAAATAGTATTGAAAGGCCATATCAGTATGTTATTTTCACACCCTTCACGCATACAGAGGCTCAGCCTTAGGTGGAGTATGCTGTGCATGTGCCATGGAAAAACAGGCTAAATAAATTATCTGTTTATTTGAGGAGAGTGCGGCCTCGCGGAGACTGAAAACATGATTGTTCTGGTCAAGATAGCAGCACAGAGGAACTGTGAAACATACAGGATTGGTTAAATGGGTAATGTATTGTTTTCATCCCTGATTCAGCACAGATCAGAGTTTGTGGGACAAACTGTGTCGCTGGAGGTTTAAATATGTCTCAGACCTTCTCAGAGACTCTGAGCTGACCGCTTAATTAATAGCAGGTTAAGAAGGCTGCTGACAGCCCGATGGTCTCCGTTGGAGGAGTATCAGTGTTAAGAGTCCTGTTCCTCCGTGTAACACGTTGCTGTAGGGCGGCAAGATTAATCGCATTAAAGTTATGATTTTGACTCACACCTCTCAGCGGTCTCACTTGTACATGACGATTGTGCCACATGTGCATTAGCGGGCAGATCTGATGAATCAAAGTGAGTGCAGATAATTTAGGCCCAAAGCAAATGACAAAATGCCACGCGAGTAACTGTGAAAAGGCAGGAGTAATACTGTGACAACAGAAGCAGTGTGTATTTTACTGTTTTTTGTCAAGGATGGCACAGCCTGATGTTAATCTGCACAAGATGTGAGAAAGAAAATAAAATCAAGCTTTAATTTAATACATCCCTCTGGAAATGACTGCAAAGACTGCAAATTAGGGGAACAGTAAATAATAAAAGGGTAAACACTTCCCAAAGTGCAGCGTGTGTGCTCGTGCTGCAGGACGCAAAGACAAAACAGTGAGGAGGAGGAGGAGACGGGAATTCGGCTTCAGAAATGTAACATCCCTTATTACATACAATGTAGTAGACACACAAGAGCACTTGGGCGAGCGCACACATGGTCACAGTGATAAACACTCTAAATCCATAGGTTTGCAAGTTAATTTTATGGACAAACAAAAACACACTCACACTGAGTAGATACCTTGTTAGTAAACCTTGAGGCTTAAGCTGATCCACTAAACCAGTGTTTTTCAATTCCGGTCCTCTGGGACCCCTGCCCTGCATGTTTTAGATGTTTCCCTCCTCCACCACACCTGATTCAAATGATCAGCTCGTCATCAAGCTCTGCAGCGGCCTGATAATGAGCCACTCATTTGAATCAGGTGTGTTGGAGGAGGAAACATCTAAAACATGCAGGGCAGTGGGGCCCAAGTACCGGAATTGAGAAACACTGCTAAACTATATGTGTGTAATGTCAGATCAATATCTGTCAAACCAGTGAGGCGGGCCTACATACCCATGACAACTACCCTACCAAAAAAAATGAGTGTGTAGGGTGTGATGAGACAATCATGTTATCAAGGGAAACATCATAACTGGTGATATCCTGCTTCAAAGGAGTATAAAGATACATTTACATGGCTCATCAACTCTGAATCTATTTTACATTTCCAAACGTGTTGGATGACAACTTCGACCAATAATTTACGGGACACACTGCACAAATCATAGTTTAAGACACGATTCCACACAATAAGAATAAATGCACTGATTTTAAGCTACTGGAAGTAGCCTTCGTGAGCTGTTCATGAATAATAGATGACCTGAGAGAAATACAGTAATGCGCTGTATTTATTACATCTCCAAGGTACAAACAGCTCCCTTTAAAAAACAAGGATCCTGGTATGAAAACAAATTAAGTTTTTAATTTAAAACTCATTTTCTAAGACCAAAGGGGGTGGGGAAATGCAGAGGTTGATTACTCAGAGGCTGACTAAACCATATTTAATCACAGCAAACAAGAGTAAAGGCATCCCTCCATTTTTTTTCCTAACACTGGGGGCCACCAGTGGAGCCTCAAACCAGCTGACCATCTCTTCTCTGACAGGATGTCACCTAACAAGCGCTGTGGAGCACAGTTTGTGAAGAGGAGGAATGGAGATAAATTGATTGGTCATGTTTCAAGGTCCAATTGTGTCTCTCCTGCTGAAGAGAATATCAATTGCCACATCTTGTGCAGTTACACTGAGTATCCGTTATTCACAGGACCACAACTTGTCATCCCCACATAGTTTTCTTGGCTTGCCCTCTTCATATGGTCCACATGGAGGTCAGAGCATATGGTTCAGCTAAAGACTGCCTCTGAAAGCTGGTATGATTCTGTTAAAACCAGGTTCCCCCCCCAATCACCACACAAACCGACATGGACATGGCTCCAGTAATGTGCTTTTGATAGTGCACTCCACACCATGCCTTGGTCTTGCTACTGGAGCTCTAATTTGATAAAGCACACTCGCTATCACCAAATATTGTCACTTAACAGCCTTCTAGCTCTGAGCTTTTTATCTGCCACTTGATCAATTTTCTGCCCTGTCAAAACCCATTAGGCAGTCACAGCCTCTTACATGGGTAAGGGACACTGACAGTATCACTGAACACAGATCATATGCCAGAGTGTAAACACTTGGACAAGACTGACATGGCGTGACCAACACACAGTCACTACAAACAGCAGGCAGAGGAGGGAAGCAGCACAGAGAACGCAGTGTAACACCAGCGAAAAGGTATTTTCCTCCTGGGGGGACACTGATGTTATTCCTTCGTCTGCACAGGTTTGTTGCAGAGGAGGAGGGTGTGGTGTGGTGATGCTTATCCAGCGGTACTACAGTCTAGGTGTCAAGAGAGAGCGAGTGTTACACAGTACAGCAACCACATGGTCTGAGGAGGTCAACGGCTCAGCGCACATCTGTTCCTTGATCTTTAATTTTAGTGACTTTCTTAGTGAAGGCACACCCAAACATGCATCTCTAAAATCACACTATTTATGTTTTACTTGTTTTCTAATTTCAGTCCCCGGCTCCTCCAGACTGCATGCCGAAGTGTCCTTGGGCAATATACTGAATTACCTATGCGCAGGAGGCACCTTGCATGCCTGCTTCTGCCATCAGTGTATGAACGTGTAAATGTGAACGGGTAAATGTTGACGTGTTGTAAAGTGCATTGAGTGGTTGGTAGACTAGGAAAGTTCTACATAGATGCAGTTCATTTACAATTTTTCAACCATCTGATGTGATTACACAGCCTCTCACACGCACCTGTAATGTAAGATTAACTTTTTCCTGATCCCACGCCCTGGTGTGCCGGGTGAGCCTGGCCATTCATTTTTTTGTCTGAAACGCTGCTGTCACACTGCGCACTTGACATGTTTTAAAATATTTTAAGAACAAAGTTCAAGTATTAGTGTACCTTACTTTTCTGAGCTACTGCTAGCAGCAGTGGTGGCCAATATTCGTCAGTCAGTCCACCACTTTGGTCAAGACAGAAATATTTCAATACTACTGGTCGGATTGCCAAGAAATTTTGTACAGGTACACCCTGCACCCTTTATGGGGCTATCACCAGGTTTTAATTAGTCCAGTCAAGGAAAGGTGTTCAAAAACTGAGTTGATTAAATGGTACTCTCAATAAACATGATGGCCAAATGGTACATTTTATGTCACTTTGCAAAATCAATAGCAGTAAACAATTCTAAGTGATGTTCTTTCATGCTGGGCATTAATAACACATTAGCTGAGATCCTTTGTGCTGCGAGAAATACAATGACAGTCTATTTAATGAGGTACCTTTTCAGAGTAATGAGCAGAGGTTGCTTAAGCTTTAATCTGATGGCAGTTTAATTGTCCAGTCAACGTGAAGAGACGGATGATGGAGTAACTCAATGTCTTTGATGAAGACTTATTAGAAGCATTAAGTGTTATCACCAACAACAAGGTTAGAGGAGCAAAGTGACAGGAGGGCTTTTTTTGGGACCTGATCTAATCTGGTGTCATCCTTTGCTTCATTAAACAAACATGAACTCCTTATTGCACATTAACATTACAGTGAGTCCAAGTCTGATGCTCCTGCAGGAATTTTTCCAACTTTCTTGTTTAATTTCATTCTCAGTCAATCTTTGATCATTTAATGGGTAACAGAGGGCAGAGACATCATTTGTGAATAGTACAATCAAAGAGGTATGCTGGAAATTATTAAGCAAAAATAAGGGATGAAAGAGTAGAGCTCGTTGATTACAATAGCTGAGCACATCTGGTTGAACTTACATTGAGCTTAATACAAAAGCTGTTAAAACTTGCTATGCCAGCACAGATGAAGGATTCCACCCTGCTCTCCTTTCTGTCGCTAACGCTTGCAATGCAAGACAACTCAGTTTATCAGATGACTGTTTCATTTCTCATGGCAAACACTGGTCAACAACAAGAGAACAATACATACAAACCACTTTCAGTACAATAACCCTACACCCTGTACCTAAACCCAGAGCTCTACAGTGCGCATGTGCTAAAAAAAACAATCAGACTGTGAATGAATGAACAGACGAGGGCGCATCTTTATTCTATTTGGTAGTTCTAGTCTATCGTGCCATTAAAAATCATTTCCCTGGCTGCTTAGATTCCATACTCCATAACCAATTACTTATTAATAACAGGACAGACATTCTATTGTAAATCTTCGGCTGAAACCCAGTGAGTGATGTTAATGCTGGTGTTGTTGCTGTCTGTACAATGTTGTGGCATCAGGTGCAGATAATCCTGTTTCTTGTTTCATGAGAAAGGAAAGTAACATGGCAACAACACTGTAACCTGTCTGATACGTTCTATAAATGACTCAGTTGCTGTATAGTGTATTATGTGTTTGCCTACATGAATGAGTGTGTGTGTGTGAGAGAGAGAGAGAGAGAGAGAGAGAGAGAGAGAGAGAGAGAGAGAGAGAGAGAGAGAGAGAGAGAGAGAGATGAACCAGGAGGGAGCCAGTCAAAGCCATACATTAACATTACCCACAAATCAATAGGCTTCTGTCTCCTGTTGCGAGGTGACTAAAGCACTAATATTGCTGATAGTGGAGTCTCTCCAGGATGCTGACCACTGTGGAACCATCACCTGTGATGGGGTGTGTATGAGAAAACTACACACACAGAGAAAGAATACTTGTATGTGTGCATGTGTTTTGCACCTGTGTGTCTTGCCATCTGAGTGCACATTGGTCTTATCGGTCTCTATACATGTATATATTCTGTATGCAGAACTGTTACAAAGCGAGCCTCTGTGTCTAGTTGTTGGTAGATTGTATCTCTAATGATCCTCCAGCCTTGTGTGATCCCCTCTGATGCATGTGGATAGCAGTAAATCATGTCAGCCTGCATTACGCCTGACTGCGGGTGAATATGGCAAATAGCGATGGCTATATTTGTACCCTGGCTGCATTATGTATGTGTTTGTGTGTTTGTGTGTGTGTGTGTGTGTGTGTGTGTGTGTGTGTGTGTGTGTGTGTGTGTGTGTGTGTGTGTGTGTGTGTGTGTGTGTGTGCGTGTGTGTGCATGCGTGTGTGTAATATATATATATATATAAGTATATCTATACACACACGCGCACACACACACACACACACACACACACACACACACACACACACACACATATATGAGTGTCTGTTCACAGCACTGCGTGCCATGTCACATTTATAAGTCTAAATGCAGGAGAAACAGAAGAGTCTGAGGCAGTAAAAGGCAGAAAAGCTTCAGCAGGCGGCGCAAAAAATGGATTTTCCCCTCATGTCTTTTGGCGCAAATAATGCGAGGTCAATGCAGATCAAATCCATTTGGTCCCTGGAAATATACTGTGTAATTAACTGCTGTAATTAGGGAAGGCAAAGATGACAGGTTGTAAGATGAAAGGGAAGAAGGGCGATGTGGGCGTATAGGGAGACAGAAACACAGAGAAACACCATATAGAAAGAGCGCAGAGCGGCAAAGACAGAGAGAGGAAGACAGACATCTGAATGGTAGAAAGATCTCTTAATTACAGGGATGCAACATTCATGCTCCTTTATCGAAAAGCTGCAGCAGTTAAATGTTCTATTCCATCTATATTTTAAAGGAAATGAATAATTCATGCTTTTCAAACTTAAACACAGGCACATTAGAAAAATGACGTCTTTAGGCGTCTCCCCCTTGGGACCCTCTTGCTCTCCCCCTCAGCTGTTATTTGACTCCAGATTGCCATCAATATACACTAGGTGATGTGGGAAAGGTGACCCTAATGGAAAATCAAAATGATGCCACTCTGTGGAAAAAGTGCATCTGACCCTTTAATGTGATTAGTTCTATCTGGCACTGATGATTGATGGCTGAAGTAATGTGTGTGTGTGTGTGTGTGTGTGTGTGTGTGTGTGTGTGTGTGTGTGTGTGTGTGTGTGTGTGTGTGTGTGTGTGCATGTGTGTGGTTTGCAGATCACACAATGAGCGTGATCACACCGTTTCAAAAAAGATAGAACAAAACCGTGCCCCCCTTGTGGAGCACAACTCACTCGAGGTCTCACTGACAGGTTTTGTGTGTTCTTTGCCTTTGATAATTTTGTTAGACAGTGGCAGAAATATGATTTTGGGAGAATTAAAGCAAAAACATTTAGATGAGCTTTTATCTGCTAATCTTAGGATTTGGTATCAACATCATAACCATTATGCACACAATATCATGCATTACTGTGCATGAGAACAGCCCATTAAACTCAGCTCAGACCGGTGTTTCATTAAATTTGCATGGTTACATCATACATGCCATGACACAGTTCTGTGATAGACAGAAAAAAATGACTGTGTTCCAGATTGCTGGTTTGAGGGACGGCAATGTCAGATGGTCCACCACTTTGGTCCAGACTGAAATATCTCCTCAGCTGTTGGACAGATACCCTGACTTTCCGTGCACCACCACAGGGATCACATTTGTGGTTTAGTTTCTAATGTCTCAACTGTCAGGTGGACTGTCTTGACATTTGGGGAACACATTCATGAGTTTCCCTCTGGCGCCATCATCAGTTCAAGATTGTTATTCATCCAATACATTGGTCAATGACAAAATACCTGCAAAACGGGTTTCGCTTGCAAATACATGCAAAACATGCAAAACATGCCAGAGTAAGATGGTGGCAAACATGTTAGCATTGTCATTGTAATAATGTTAGCATACTGATGCCAGAATTTAGTTCAAATCACTGCTGTGCCTATGAACAGCCTCACAGAGCGGCTAGCATGGCCGGAAAAAAGAAGGAAATCAAGTGAACATTATGAGGCAATAAATCAATGCAAAAAAACTAAGTAAAAATCAGATTTTACATTCAGCACTTGCAGGATGGTTTGATGATACGTACTGTTTGGTAATATACTGACAATCTCTTCAACATCTCCAGATGAATTAGACCATTCGGCAGTGCTGCAAACCAATGAGCAGGACGTTTTTTGTGGTCATGTTGTATGTTCATCACTAGTATATGCAGTATATCCTCTTTCCAGTTGCACTTGCCACAGCTTTAACGTCACTTCAAATGATTTCAGCGCAAAACTTGCCAGCATAACACCGTCAGAATGTGGTCTTGTGAAAGCTGGTTGTTCGGCACCCAAACTCTGTCTCATGATTTTGATATTGTGGATGACGTCCTCTGAGCTTTCCTCCACAGAGAGAGAATCCTTTCTTCACCAGAGTGGAGGGAAGTAAAGCTCCAATCAGTTACACATCCACTATCAGCTTAATTTTTATAAACTTGAGCAAACTACAGAGCCAGACATGAGTATGTACAGACCACAGTCATTATTCTTCTCTCCATCAGCGCCTCCATCTGCTCAACACAATAGCACATAACCCAGCTAAATTACACTATTTACAGCTGAGAATTGTAGAGGCCTGATTGCAAACACCAATGAAGCTATAAAACATGGCTGGCATGATTAACTACATCTACCCACTGAAATGTGTATTAAGGTTAATAAAGCCTCTCCATTCTATAGTGTGATGACGGTGGCTCAGTTTGCGTCTCGCCTGCAACGTGCGTAGCATGTATCCAAGACAAGCGACACAAAAAGAGGGGGAAAAAAAAAAAAGATGTGGAAAAAAATGCCCTATTTCTGTATCGTGGCTGACTCATCAATTGTGTGAGCATTTAGCTGGGGAGCAAAACCTGTCAGTGAGACCTCGAGTGAGTTGTGCTCCACAAGGGGGGCACGGTTTTGTTCTATCTTTTTTGAAACGGTGTGATCACGCTCATTGTGTGATCTGCAAACCACACACATGCACACACACACACACACACACACACACACACACACACACACACACACACACACACACACACACACACACACACACACACACACACACACACACACACACACACACACACACACACACACACTGACAGTTAACAGCTGGAGATGGCAGAAGAAAACATGTCTGCATGCAAATGAGGGGTATGTTTGTGAAAATAAATGTATTTGTGTGAAAAAAAGTGAGAACGAAGGGGAATGAAAGTGTCACCATTCAAAGTGATAAACTATAGTTAAGTTCATATGTGTATGTGTATAAGTACAGAATGGGTTTATAAGAGTTTCAGTGTTTCTCAGCGTGTCTGTGTGTAATGTACATAAACAGATATCTGCATATGAATAAAGAGTCTGTCAGCAAGGGACGGGATTTTGGTATCAGAGGCATTTTGGTTTCTGTTTGTAGCCTGAGTAGTATTGGCCAATCATGCTTGAGCGCACTTTGGTTGCATGCAAGTAGACTGTCTCTGAAATACATTGGCAGAATTGCAATCTCAGATCCAATCGGTTATTGTCTGACAACAGTTTGCCTTTTACTAGCCACTTTTAAAAAGATTTCTGCGTTCATTAGAAGATATCCGTCCAGAGAGATTAGGCAAAATGCCGTCTGGACCTAAAACAAGTTGCTAACTGGACTGTAAACAATGACTGACACATGAAAGATGAAGTCTTGGCCCAGATGTCCAGTATCTGTCATTTGGATATCCGCTGGCTACATGAAGCCCCAAAACAATGACTGTTGCCCAGAGGCTAAATCATAATCTGATGAAAGGCAGCGGGTTCCTTGACTGGTCTGTGTGGAGCCCCGTCTGCTCTAAAATCTGTTTACAAAACACTAATTTGTTTTGCCAAACACATGTTGGACAGAACATGACTGCTACCTAGATCATGTTCACTGGCAAAGTGTGTGTGTTCGTATGTTTATGCTAGTAAAACACTTTCAGGGTTAAGGAAAGCTCATCGTCTGTTTAAGGCAATAGTTCAACATTGAAAAATACACTGATTTGCTCTTTTGCTGAGAGTTAGATGAGAAGTCGACACCTATCTCATGTCTACACAGTAAATATGAAGCTACAGCCAGCAGCTGGTTAGCTTAGCTTAGCATAAAGACAGGAAACAGAGAGGCTAGCCAGCTGCTTGGTGACATGAGTGGAGTATCAAAGTGACCAAATGTTTGCAGATGAATCGCTTACAGGTGATGTTGAGAACTAGTATTTTATAAAAATATACCAGTAGTAACTCAGACAGACGTGGTTCCTCTCACACTGTAACTGCCATTAATTTAAGTCTGATTAATATTAACTGAGGCATTCTTCACACAGCAATGAGGTCCGACTGTACTAGAGACCAAAGGGAATACTGTACCAGATCCACAACCTGACACAAAACAGTAAATTCTGTGTCAAGCTAAAATTTTTACCCAACTCTCTCAGTGTGACACATGGTTTGCCTCGTTGACTTGATTATCATCACTGGTTCCAGCACAGCAATAATCTGTTCCATTTATTGTCATCAAGCTCTAAAGAATGATTATCTTAGCAAGACTTGAGAGAGAGAGAGAGAGAGAGAGAGAGAGAGAGAGAGAGAGAGAGAGAGAGAGAGAGAGAGAAGGATCGCAGACAGCAGAGATCGACAGATGCAGAGGGAAAAAGAGCGACTGAGAGCATCTGTCTGCTTTGCTCCCGGCGGAAGAATGTTTGTTACCACAAGCTGCTCCACGTGAAACTAGGACCCAATTACAGTTAATGGTAAAATGAAGCATATGCTTAGATTACATTGCTGTTCAATTCCTCCCTCAGAGGCAGAAGTAGGGACGGATATTAATTTACGCTCTGCCTGAGCGGCACAGCTCTGAAAGTTTACCTGGACTGCACGGGTCACTTGGTACGCTCTCGAAAAGTACCCAATAGATTGAGCATGAAGCATAATAATCAAGACTATTGCAGCCAGATGCAGGAAGAAGTGCATTGACTAAATTTGTTAAGTTCTTCAACAGCTGAGAAGAATTCATAACATTTTTGTCCCACTTTTGCATCACTAAAACAATTTTATGAGATTGGAACAAGTCAGCCACTAGAGGTGGTTTTACTGTATACTGTAAGACAATTACTGGTTTTGAGTGCAAAACAATTAGTCTAATTAATAGATTGACGGACCGCACATACTACAGCAACTGGTGATTAACCAATTTACAAAGCACTCATCACATACAGCCATTTCTAAGTGAGCATGAGAGGCACAACAAGATGTTAATTGAGATATACAACCACAAGACAAGAGATACACAGGGAGTCAGTGAAAATAAGAGTCCTCATGTTGTTAGACATGCAAACAGAGGACTAATGTACAACTCTTGTGTTTCATGCATTTTTGCTGTCACTGTACAACTTCAAAAACGCCTGTTAAGACTAAGGATGGGCAGTGATAGTTACCACTATTACTCTACATTCCAGAAAAGAGCCGTTTTAAACCAGAAACAGCCTTCATATATCACTCTCACCAAAGCCACCAGACTCCATTCATAGAAACAGTTATTTCATCATTGTGAAACACACGTCATTCATAAATGAGACAGAAACAAAATACATCTCACTTGTTTTACCTTCCCACTGTTCCAACAGTCACCACCCACTCTGGTTTGGTTGAAATAAACTTAATTCATCAAATTGGAAAACGAGCAACACTTATTTTCACCAATGTTATGACCAAAGAGACTTAAATATGTTGGACTTAAACAGATTTTCTTGTTAAATCAAACAAATTACAGGACAACAGAAACTTTTTGTGACTCCTGCCTGTCATGCAGTGCGCTCAGTGCAACCGCCATGGCCGTGCTGCTTCTGTTTTTCTACAATTGAATATGAATTTACACAAAGGAATGTATGGATTTTTTACAATATATGAATTCAAACTTGCAATATTCGTTGACAGCCCCTGCATACTAACACCCTAAATTAAGATAGCAAATATGGTAATCATGGCGCCTGGCAAACATCAGCATTTTAGCATTTTCATTGCAAGCATGTTAGCATGCATACGTTAGCATGTAAGTTAGCTAATTGTCATGCTTGAATACAGCCTCACAGAGCTGCTAGCATGGCTGTAGACTAGTATTCTTGTTTATTAGGATGTAGAATCCCCACAAGTAGTTTAGTAAACCAATGATTTAATATATTGTGATGATGATAATATGATAATATAGTAATATTGGGATATCAGATTTGGTGATCTAAACTGACGATGCCCAGCAAATGCTGCAAAACCAAGGTATTGTATTGGAGATGTTATTGTGTAAAAAAACGTCTTGGTCGTGTTTTAATCAAATTATTTTTCAAGAAAGGCAGCCTGCAGTCATGTCATGATTCACTGCCACTGTTTCACACTGGCTCTGCCTCTGACACCTCACACTGCAATTTGCCACAATGAGCTGGCCAATAAGAGTCTGAATGAGGTTAAAAGAGCATAACGAACAATTACAATCAACAGAGTAATTTGGGTTCTGAAATGGCTGCTGATGAGGGAATGATAGTGAGGCTGTGACAAACAGATATAATAGCGCTGACATTTAAGTATGTAAAATAGGCTGTTTTTTGTTGGACAGTTCTTAATGACAGAATAAAATTTACATAAACAAAGACATGAAAACATACATTTCAATGAAAACTGCAATGGCTGTCCGTTCGGTAATGTATTTCTCCCCTTCTTTGGCTGTGCAGGGTGTCATTTTTCTCCTCTTTTTTACTCCCTCATTTGTAATCAGTACCTCTTTATTCTCTTTGAGCTTCCTCTCTTCTTATTAATCTCGTCTCCTGACTGTCTTGTCCCCTCTCATCTGATCTCGTTCTTGCTCTCAGCCATCCCTCCTTAAATTTCCTCTTATATTTTGCCATTATTGTGTGTCACTTAAATGTTGTGTTCACTGTCTTCACCTGTATTTCATTGCTCTGCTATAATCCACTGCTCTTCCAACCACATAACCTCTGCTCCAGTATCTGTGTTTGCACACATGTGTTAGTGTAAGCCCCAACAGAGCTAAGATGAATTCACACTTATTTTGCGAGTAACAACTCTCACTCCTCTTTCAGTGCAGTTGTCGCAACATCTTGTGCTGCTCTTTAGTATTTGACTCCCTCCTCTCTTTTTGAAGTGTTTCCAGTCCCTCCATACTCAAAGAATAGTACAAGCAGTCAATATAATGTGCCTGCAGTGCCTCCATGTCCATGTACATCTTTAGGTCACATTTTTTTTAATTTCAAGACTGGTCAAAGAGCTGTCGCAGCATATGAATTGACTCGATTTCTGCAGTTTGCCTGAGCCTGCTCTCATGCACTGTTTTTTTTTTATCTGAGTGGGCAAAGGCTCGAAATAACTTCAGAGATACTTTTTGCCCCCCCCCCCCCCCCAAAAAAAAAAAAAATTGCAAAAGCTCAGTACGTGTGAGTAGGTGAAAGCTTTGAATTTCCTCTGATGCTTTTTTAACATGGATCTAATGCTTTTGATTCTAGAGCTGTTAACTGCTGGAGCTATTAATAGTGTGCGTCTCTGGGTTGTGTTAAGGGAAGGGATGGAGGAGCCAGCTGCATTTAACATTACACTCTCCACTCCTGAGGGCCTCAGTGAAATCATACATATGGGCCGTGAAATAAGCAATCTGCAGGGGATCTTCGGAGGCTTCAAGCTTCCGAAGTTGCTCCATCATGAGGCTGGGGTCATCAGTTTCAGACCCGGAGCAAAGATGGGCTGAGATGATAACTTGTTGTTTTATGTATTGGATGCCCTAAATGGTTACATCTCAGTGTATTTGCCATCACCCCACTTAGACTCCCCACACAGGTCCCTCTTTGAAGTAACAAAGACAGATAAAAAGATTGCCCAGCTGCTATCTCAGTCACACAATGCTTTCTTTTTAAGAACGCATTTTAGTGAAACAGCAGGGTTTCCTCGCAGTGGTTAAATATTGCCCATATACTGTATCTATAGCTCTCTCCATCCACAGCGGATGATGGTCTAACCTCAGGACATTCAAGACAATGTCCCTGATCTACAGGGAGATAGCACCATTACTTGCCTACTGTGGAGAGGGAGGGGAGGAAGGAGGGGGAAACAGGAATTTAATCTCCTTTTAAAGCCTGGTGAGTCACCCAAGCAAGAGTGTTTGTTGTTTTCTTTATTCCTGAGTGAGACAGCGAATCCACTGGGAGCAAGAAAAACCCACTCTAACCTTTTACTAAAAAGCAAACCAAAGGGCCTGCCCCTTTGGTTTGCTTTTTCCTCTGGTGCACTCATGCAGGCAAAATAAACCCACCACCCCAAACCCCCTCCCCCTTTCTGAAATGTTTCAGAAAAAAGGACAATAAGTAAATAGCATTTCCTGTGCGGGCTGACTGTTGTGACAGGTGGTAATTTTTTTTCCTTTGCTGCTGCATACTAATATTAGACAGGATGGGGAAACATGAAAGCTAAAGGCTGGTGGTTAGACAGGTTGTACAAAAATAGATATTTATTTTACACTCCAGAAAATATCTCATGGTAAGAAAGGATGGACAAACGACAATTTGCTCAGGACTTAAATTAAGTCTGTCATTTGTTGCAGACTGACTGAAAAATGTATTATCAAAGACCACTGATTACCAATCATCTGTCGAGTGCTGTGACCAGGCAAAGTGGAAAGATGGCAGAAGACGCAATTAGCAAAATTCGCGCTTTCCTGTTTAGCACTTCATTCGTCACTTCTCTTGCCTGTGTGCATGCCTGAAAATCCATGCATGTGTTAAGCTCATTTACTGCGAAATGCTGTAAAACTGCACAAAGAGGGAGACAGGCTTTGAACGTGTGCGTGTTGTTTGAGATGGATTAAGACCACATAAGTCAACCTCTGCCCTTGCCCTGTGTTGCAGGCAAGGTGGCTTATCAGCAGCAGGAAGAGCAGCTCCGCTGATCTACTGCATTGTGCGCTCACCATATCAATTTAATTAAATGCCATTGATTCCAGAGACTCACTCTCTCTGGCTGCCTTTTGTGTTCTGCTCCCCTCTGAACCAGCTAAGTCCTTTTCAAACGGCACCTACTTCAGCACACAATGAGAAGTTTCTCACCATCAGAGTCACTGTGCTTCAGCCATTTATCCTCATTGCATTAAGACAATCAAAAGTAGGCTGGTTTTGACTTATGTCCAGCTTAGAGTAGGATGGCTTACATGGTGAACATTTTGTCTTGAAAACATGGTCAACAACTAACAAAATCTGTTGTGGACAACAATGCTCCGAACAGGAAGGCTGTTGGCTTGCGTGCCTTTTGATGAGTCAAATGGTTCCAACCTATGTGTTTTTCAGAGGGAATAGTCAAATGCCATTTTTGGTCAATTCTGACGGCCTAGACCAGTTATGTTCTTAAGTCTTGTCATCCAGCTAGCTTTAGAGGTGTGAAAATGCAACAAGTGGAGCTCATGTTGTGAGGTGCTTGCTCTAGCCCCTGTGACTGCTGCCAGAGGCGGGACGATCTCGTCCATCGAAGGCAAGGATTGAGCCGTGGTTTACAGAGACCGAGTCCACACTGGAGGGGAATCATATATGCATGACATTTTATATTTTTTCAGTGTTGCCTTGTCATTCCTGCATTTTAACTGGTGGCAAGTCTGAAATGTTTTTTTTTTCCCCTTCAATCACGCTGCTTTGCTCCCTCCAAATGCAATTCAGACTGAGTTGTGGTTGGAGGGCATTTGAAATGAACTCCTCAGAGGCCCTGCTTAGGAAATGAAATTGCCTTTGCTTTGGCCTTTTTGTCACGTAGCTCCACAGTGCATGTTAATGATCAGTGGCACGTGGCGTAGCCCTGCGCTGCAGGATTCACAGTCTAATCAGACTCACCACACATTCACTGTCATCCTGTGTTACTTGTCTCCTCTGTGTCTTTCCTGCTTGTTTCTTTTAGCCTGCCTAACTCTCTTTTATTATGAAGGTCCTACAAGCTATTAATGGCGGATGGCACAATTATCAGAAATATTTTACCTTTGGAAATGACACCATCACTATAAAGAGGAATAAAAATAGTGGCAACATCACTAAAATTTGGACTCTTTAACTCAACCCTACTGAGAAAATAATGATGGATCAGAAAGTAAATCACTGTTGCCAAATATCACTGGTGGCATTAAATTCTAATTCAAGCAGCAAATAAAGTAGAAAACATGGCAGTCACTGTGGAGCTTGCAGGTTAATTCACTTCGAACACAGTCTAATTCTGTCTCCTTTCCAACCATCAACACAAGGGACAGCATTGACTTATTGTGCAAATTTCACCACGCCACGACTGAGCACACCAGTAACTAAAGCAATCTATCAGAGTTGGAAGCAAACATGTCATTATTTATTATTGATGAACATGTGCATTTTTCTAATTAATCAAGTAATCATACAGTTTATAAAATGCACAAAAATAATGAAAAGTGCAACTCGAAAGTTCACCAAGCCCAATAACATTGTGAAATTGCTTCTTTTGTGTGACCAACAGATTTCATTTACAATGAAATAGAACAGAGAAAAGCAACTAATTTGAGAAACTAGAACCAGCAAATGTTTGGCATTAAACAGTTAATTCAAGATTCTCAAGTATTTTTTAGCAAATTAAACGTGTGAAATATGCAAAAAATGCTCATGTTTTCTCAAATATCTGCTTTCTCGAGAGTCGGCAAAAATCCTCTCTCCATGCTTGACCTAAAACAAAAGAAAAATATCTGTCTTTCGCTTTCAGAAGATCAAAGGCTCCAACACATTATTTTCCCAGAGTCTTTCAGACAGCTATTATTTTGGGTGCAAGGCTAAGAAAATAATGTAACACAATCTGAGATAAATCTCCACTGTGAGCCAAGTCCCTCTCTGCTGGATGCATGCATGGGAGGAAAGATGAACATTATTTCACTGTGCACGCCATCCTAACACTCCTCTGTTCCACTTAGTTCATGGGCCTCTCACAGGAAGCAGAAACACCGCCGAGAAACAAGACAGACAAAAAGAACAAAAGGGATAAATTACTGTAAACCTCAGATGTTAACACACATCTATTAAAAGTCCTCAGCGTCCTGTGAGAGGAATAACTACAGTGTGTTTGTCTTTTACTGCCTCTTAGAGGTTGTCGCTTAGCTGAAATTTATTATCGAGCAGATCCACATGGGACATCAGAGCCACGAAAAATAAAAACTTTGCCCTTGATTGTAGATTTAAAAGCTATTTACTGTAATTAAATAATCAGTCACTATATCTTAAGGCAACTATGCAAATTGGAAATATGCATATTTGCTTTCTGGAGGACAGTTGGAAGGAAATAGTTCCAGCACAAAAGAGGAATTGTCTTTCTTTTTGTCCAATGGGGCGAAAAACATGAATAATCAAATTAGAATATAACAGGTTGTCCACTAGTCAGCAGTCTAGCATTAGTCAACAATTTATCTAGAGGCAAAGCAAGTGAGTGCATCCATGAAGTTGCTAATTGTCTCTCATTTTTCTGGAAAACCACAAGTGTGCACATATATGGCGAATACAGTAAGTTTAAATTGACATGGGGGTTTGTTCACAGTCTCTATGATTGTCTGACTGTTTGTGTTTGTTGCCCCTTTGGACTTTTTCCTCAGCAAATACATTGGTGAGTAAAACGTGAAAACTAACAGAGCCAAAGGCTGGAACTGAGAAAATAAACCATAAGTTGCATTAAATACAATGCTTTTTTGTTGTCAAAGAAAGACAGAAAGACAGGCTCTTCTTTGGTTCACAGTCAACGTGAGGACAACTTGCTTATGCCTGTGGAATAACAATGTCCACACGTTTGTCCCGTCAACTGTCTGTCATGCTGGCCAATCTCTCCAATCACCCTGTCAGCTAAATACAGCAATTTCTCCAGTCCGTAGGAGGTTCACGGCTGTTGATCTACTGAAGCACTCCCCCCCTCACACACACACTCAGATACCTGCCCATCATGTACACATTGTGTGTGTGTGTGTGTGTGTGTGTGTGTGTGTGTGTGTGTGTGTGTGTGTGTGTGTGTGTGTGTGTGTGTGTGTGTGTGTGTGTAATATGCATGCACAGGAGGACAGATGAACATTATAAAGCTCCTCTGCTCCACTTAGTGTACAAGCCTCTCACAGGAAGCAGAAACACTACAGAGAAACCATCTCTGAGTCCCTGAGTGAGCATACTGGAAGAAGACTATTATATCTGATCGGAATAACTGAACTCCTTTGCTGCTACTTCACATGGTGGAGCAGACCCTGCTCTGCTGGTGACTGCTACATTTATGTCTGAGCATCACCTTTGTAACCATTACAATGTGTCCACTAGTACTGCTTTTCTGATCAACCCGCGGAGTCTGCTGTTGGCTGTAAAGTATGCATGTTGACAGCACAATGGATCAGAATAATAACTTGATGTTCTCCCTGACCAGCCGCCTGCACAGTGCAGTTTATATGCTCAGTGTCCAGCGAGTCAAAATCTGACAATTATGGGGTTGTTGCTTATGTTGCCAGAACTGACAGTCAAATCTGATGAAAACCATAGGCACACATTCCCAGTGCATCAACTCAAGTACTGCACTTAACAGGGCTGAGCAGTAAGATGGTATGCTTACTGTGTAAGGATAAAAATGTGCCCACCGGTAGAGATTTGGCAATACTGTTTCAACTGCAGGAGCTATCCCTTATCCCGTATTTACACGCTGTCATTCACAGTGTATGCACTGCTACACTGCATCATTTTTCAAGCAGACAGTCCCTGATTTCAGCATCTTCAATGTGAAGATTTGCTGTTTCCTTCTGTTACATGCATATCAATGGAAAGTGAATGTCTTTGGGCTTTGGACTGTTGAAAAATGGCTGGTTAAATGAGCACTGAGCCAAAGACAATGTTAGGTAAACATGGCAGGGGCACAAACATGTTATTAAAAATTTAATATCGTTTCCGTCAGACAGACAGGTGTCTCCCAGGCATATGGAAGCAAAGTGAAAAGAGAGACGAGGTGACAGTCTGAGTGCTAGAGAGAGTCAGGTGGTGGCAGCGAGGAGTGACAACAGGAGAGAGTGGCATGAATCGCCCCACCCAACAATTTGGTGTCAAGCTGCTGGCCGTGACCTTTCCTGATGCAATATGTTTGGAAGCAGCCAGCCATGAGTGGACAGGCCACACTCCATGGAATAAGCTAAAAATCCAATCCCATACTGTTGAAAAAGAGTGAGACATAGAGGTGTGAAGAAGGGGGAGAGAGAGAGAGAGAGAGAGAGAGAGAGAGAGAGAGAGAGAGAGAGAGAGAGAGAGAGAGAGAGAGAGAGAGAGAGAGAGCAGTAGAATAAGAGAATAAAGTGTTTCATTTATCACCAAGTGAGAAGGGAAAAGACCATTCATCTATAATCCATTAATCTAGGACACTTGTGAGAGCCTCATTCATGTCTCTCTCTCACTGTCTTATGACAAACGGAGTTAATCACTGAGAGCAGAGGAGAAGCACGGCTCAGCCTACACTGTAAAAGGTGCTACTAGGACATTCAGGGGGGCAGCTGGCCTTGCAAAATGTCCCATCGCAAGTTTCCACAGCACATGGTGATGTTTCAAATGATTTATTTGTTGAGCACAGCTCCAAAACATGAAGGTGAATCCTACTTTTGGCCATAATTGAATGTTTTTAATTAAAAATATCTAAATTTGATTAGCTTTACAATGTTAATGTAGGCCTGCTTTAAGCTAAGACCTCTTATTCAGGAAAACATAAATATATATTTTTTAAAAAAGTGTCTGTAATGGCAGATACCCAACATTAAATGACATTGACAGGGAAGGGGGAAAGCTTGATTTAGTGCTGGGATCCCTGACAGGCCTTATGCATCATTTAAAAAAGGAAATCTTTAAAGAAAAGTGGTATATTGTATTGATCTACACTGGGAAATTGCCTTGTTTAATGAGCAGCACACAGGGCATTGCCCCTTGTGTTTCAGCATCTTATTCAGAGCAGGCACTTGGCACCTTTGGTTACTGACCAGTCTCCCAAAGCATTACTCAACTATGTAGCCTTATTCAACTGTACAGTATATTCTAGGACAATATGGCGTTTCAAATTTCCATCACTTTTATCAGCGCGGGCCCCTCAGTGTAATAAAAAACAATGAAGAGATTCAGGGAGGAGGTAATCGGCTGCTGGGTGATGAGCCAGGGGATCCAGGGGCTCCTTGGCCAGCTATGATAAGGCCACAGTCATCCCACAACACCCACTGCTGGGAGTCAGACTCATGCATTGGCTGCCATCTGAAAATACATTTGTCTCCACATTGAGGGACACTGCCAACTCGCAAAATTATCATTTACACAGAAACATTCCTTTCAGAGGACAACTACACAAACACACAAACATTATGGGGACCTGCATTTTGTCCCCACAAGTAAGGCGAGTCCCAACAGTAAAAGGATTTATGTCCCCACAATGTGAGTAATACATGGCCACACGCACACACACTCTTTAGCAAACAGAGAGAAAGAGAGAAGGAAGAAAATAGAAAATGATGGGGACTTAAACCCATTTCTGTAACAAGAGACTGACAGCATCCATTTACTGTTAAGTCACATGAAGTTGTATCTCTAAAGAACACTTTGACTTTACACTGGTGGGTGTTTGAGTTGTGGTGAGGGATTTAGTTCACATGCATGATTTGGTCATTTGATATTTTCTCTCACCGCTGCTGTCAGTGTCTAAAGAGGGCAAGCTTCTTTTCTTTTCCTATTCCTATTTCAATGAAAAAGGGGTTAAAAAAAAAAAAACAAGATGAAAACTGCTGAGTCTAACTGGCAAAATTTCTCATCTACAGTATGGCCTCTTTTCTTAAAGGATGTGTTCACATATGCTTTTCAAGTGTGTGATGATACAATACTCCCATTCCTGCATTTAAAGAGTGATTGTGATAATTCCTTCTATCCACACTGGTTGTGAAAAGACCCAATGCAATGGATGGATCCTAATTTCAGTAATGAGAGACAAAAAGCAAATTGCTTCACAAACCCCCTCCCTGACACCTTTCCAATGTCAGGATGTGGGGGGTGGGTGCGTCAAAGCAACATCTGACATTCACGCCGGATTCACACTGTGATTGGTCATCTGTGTTGATGTGAGGAAGGAGCCACAGTTTGACCTCTGTCACTTTTAATATGAACAACTGAGTGCAACATGATCAGTGTCACCCAGGAGACACTGTCTGAAGATATGCATGTTGCCCCACCATCATATCATGTCTCCCCCTTCTGTTTTCACCCTGCTCTCGAGTGTGGCCATTCAGGACAACTACGAACACGTCAACACATGTCATCAGGGTCAATACGGAGAGGTGGAAATTTGAGCACCTGATAACTCTGTCACTACAGCTGCATCTCATTATTATTTGTTTTCTTTTTTATTATTATTTGTTAATTCACTGATTATTGTTTTCAATTGGGCAAAAAATGTGAAAAATAACATTAAAAAAGTCCCTCTGACTAATAAAGAATTCACATAAGAAGAATATAAAGAAGTGACAAAGACACTAAACACGTTATAGTTGAAAAATAAATTTGTCAGTGCCCCCTGGTGGACAAACTATAATATGTTTCTAAATGACAACAAACGCCTTCCTATGCTGTCATTTCTTGTTGCTTATCGGTTAATATAAATGCAGCTACAGAAACATCTGCAATAGGCATAAATATGGCAGAAATATCGAAAACGAGCTTCCTAAAAACTGTCACAAAATGCTTAAGTTCAAAGACCCAAAGGGACATTTTAAATTTAGCATAGCCTCAGCAGCAGTTCATACAGTAAGCCAACAATAATTTAGAGACGAAGGCAGCATGTCGTTACAGCATGTTTGGCCTTTTTGCTTGATAAATGATGAAAACAACTACTCTACAGAGAGCAACAGCAGATTAGCTCTGAAGCACCTGCTTATAAAGAACAGGCTAATAGTGACACTGCGAGAGGTTTCAATTAAAGGAAATCTATGGCATGTTGTAAAATTTTTCAGAGACCAGGGAGGAAAATCTCCTCAGAACAACAGCAGCAAACCACCAACTGATCTCCTCCTCTCTAACAGGATTACTACAGGGACACCTCTCCTCCTCCCTCTCTCTTTGTGCCTTCATGCGTCTCTCCTGCTTCCTCTGACACTTTCTGACTCCTCTTTCTCATTTTACTCTTATCGCCCTCTCACCCTGTCCTCCCCTCCAGTTCTCTCCACTTCCACTCCTCCCTCCCTCTCTTTTTCTCACTCTGACACTCTTTTCAGCATCTTCCCTCTCACCTCCTGAGAGCTGACATGAAGTCAGAGGCAGACAAAGGGACAGGAGCAGTGACCTGGGGTGAATTGCCCCCAACAGAAATACACAGTAGAAACAGGGAAACAGCATCTACACATGGACCACTGTACTGTGTGTGGTAGGGTCTCTTGGGGATTCGGGATGTAGAAAATCCTGGAAATCACAGATTTATCCTTCCCTCATACTGTATTTTCATTAGATAAAAAACATGTATGAATACAAAAAAGGGGCAAGAAAAAGACAATTCTAAAATAAAGTCCTGTAAATTCTCAAATACAGAGCAGGGCTTAATATACTTCAGCTGCCCGCCTTAGATATTATTGCTACGACTGTGAAGCTTTGTCATGTGGGACATATTTCAGGTTACTATAACAAACTTAACACTTGAGACTTTTTGTCCCTTGATTTTACATAGAGGTGAGCAAAAGCAGCCTTCCTATGTCTTGCAAGTGACTGCCAATTTCGAGAGTACACAAATCAGCTGTACTGTAGCCAGTTAGCTGATTAAGCTAACATTAGCTCCACGAGTTGGTTAAAAAAGTAAAAAAAAAAAAAAAAAAAATCAGGCTATTATTTTTGGCTAACTCATCTTAAAATGAGAATCCTGAAAAAGGTTCATGAAATTGCACTTGATGGCCCCAATTATGTTATTATCATAAAAGACTGAGGATAAAGCTAACATGTCCCGGGCAAAAAGTGAGCATCCTTACCAGCGGATGACACATGTAGAAAACAAGGACATTGTTCTTATATCATAGTGCAAAAGCAAATGCTGCTGAAACTAAACTTGCATTGCCAGCAAAAGGCGGAAATCAATGACTGCCTTAATACCGTCTCTCTCATCCATTTTCATAATCACCCTCTCCTACCAACTGTCTCACTTGCCAGCAGCCTCTCTCAAAATCACAGCTGAAGCATGAAGTGTAAGTGATGTGTGCTTATCATTCAAGTAATATATATTCAAAGGGCATATCCATTCCTCGCAGACTTTTAATTTGAAGCATCTGCCTAAGAAATATTTAGTTTTTTGACTCATTTTTGAATCTAATTTTAAATGACCTGACACAACTTTTGAAATTACTGTTTGCTTCCAGATCAGTATGAATCCGAATGATTATTCCTCAGCAGAGACCTTTGAAACTTCCATTTTTGGGATTATTGCACTCGCACACACATCATCCAGCACCCTCACCATTACTGCATACTATTCATGACTTACACAGGCATTAACACTGCATTGTCATTTCAAACGCAATTAAGGCTCATGCCTCATTAGCATGCCAGGGCTAGCGCCTTGTTTACTTCTTCCTGTCCATTCAGCTGCCCTCTGGAGAATGTCAGCTGTCAAACCACTGCTCGTACTGGTGGATCCTCATCACTGTCCTGACAGCATCCCGTACAACCCCGGCCCCCTCTGTACACTTCTGTGTCCCCCAGCAGGCGCTCGCATATTCACACACTGATACATACACAACAAAAGCACACGAACATGTGCTGCTGACACACATGAGAAAAGTCACACATATGCTGCCCGCCCATCTGTGGTTGAACATATGATGGATGGTCCTGTGAGGGGCCATTTCACCTCTGAATACACCCTTTCTTTCTTTCTCTCCCATGTTGCCAGGATACGGTGTTGACATTCATATGAGGTATTGGGTTAAAAATCACACCAACCTCAGGATAGGTGACATATGCCATTAATAACAATTTCTCCTGCACCGTGGAGATTTTGGTCAAATCTTATTTGTCGACTTGCCCAGTTGGCATATATAGATTAACTGATGTGTAATGAGAAAATCGATGCAGGAGTCAGAGCTTCAGCTAACCGCACATCCAAACCAAATTCAGAAAGAAATTTGTCAAAAAGAATCAATATGGCTGTCAAAAAATTACTCCTTGTGCTCCTGTGGATAGTATGTGTGTAGGGATGAGTGAGGTTCACCCCGTCTACAGACCTGCATCCATCAGTGCACTTCTACAGCAACATTTCCACATGGATAAAATGTCATAGGGGCAAATGCAGAGTGAAAAACCTGCCATCGTACCACAAAACATACAAAATTTGCTAATAATTTAAGAAGCATGGTATTGGAACACAACATGCAGTATTACTGACATTAAGATGCAGGATTATACAAGTGCCAGAAACAATGCTAGTATTAGCAATTAACACTACATCCACAGCTGCCATTTAGTCCAACTTCCTGCTCAAAAGAAGTACCTGAAGCAATAAGCTGGCGGTCTTGTCTGTTTCATGAATCACTTTTTAACATCAGGCCTTAGATCAGTAACATTGAGCCAGCCTTTGGGCAGCTTCAGATCAACTTCATATCAGAGAAATGGTTTATATTGCTTTAATAAAACTGTGACAGAGCACAGGGTCACTGGGGGGGACTTGTGACCTTCTGTTTAGAGGATGATCTGTCTAACCATTGTGCCAGACTTGCCGATTTTAATTCCAAGTAGCAGCCAAGCCACTGCAACAGGAGTATAGTTAGTGTGTACATCCAGGATTTTCATTATCCAAATCTCAAACAGAGATTATAATTAGAAAATATTGGAATCAATTAATTTAATATGAATTATTCCAGATTATGTAAAATGGGTTTTATGTGCGCTTTTCTTTTGAAACAAACCACTGCACATTTGAGCAGTATGTGGGCTCCCCCTTTGTGGTGGCAACAGTCCCTTCAGGCATCAATTTTTTAGTATCAGGAATTCTGTTTATCTCAGTTGGTTTGCTGTTTCTCTATCAGTGGCTGATGAACACACAGATAATCACGGAAGGGGCAGAATCGTCGAAGTTGTGCAGCAGAATGGATTTGTTTTTGTTAAGTAGTCAGCAAAATTAACCTCAGGGAATCTCAAAGCCAAATGAAATGTCCTCTGCTTATGAGCGTGACACCACAGAGAGAGATGAAATGTCTCAGTTTTCTTCTTTTGTAACAGTGGTGAGTTCAAGGAGAATGGTAAGCATGGTAAACATGTTGCTGTCAGTGGTGGTGAATAAAAAGCTGACCTCCAGCTGGTTACTAAAAATGCTGATTCAAGGGGAATCCCGGTATGATTTCTGTCAAGACCTTCCTGTGAAGACTTTGTCATAAAGTTTTTGCATGAAAGTTTTGGGTCATAGAGTTTTCCTCAACATGCAGTCACATACCATACCATTCACAAGCAAGAACTTGATATAACTTGATAATAAATATTGTCAATATACCCATCAAAAAGCAGTTAGCTTAGCCAGCTAATTTCCATCTGTTGCATTTGCACTGTATTTCCAAGTCATTGTAAACTACTAAAATGCTAATTGTGGCACAGGTGTTTGAATGTATGTAAATATTTATGCCATAAATCACTCTAATCAATAGTTGCCTGGATCAATGCACTGCTGTCATACTGTTTCATGGCTATCATCAATAGCCCCTCTTTCTTGAAACTCTGTCCTCATCTAAACTGGTCTTCTCAATTACACTCCGAGAATGGACAGGAAATGATCCGAGCCTTGGCCTTGGCGCCGTAAAGTCCATAAATAAACACTTGTGAATGGAGATTCGTAGGTTTGTGTTCATCGATGGCGACAATTCCTGCTCGGAGTCTGAATAATTTAGTACCCCATACTCTCCCTCCTGCCCACTGGTGCCCAGGACTGTGTGTCTGAGAGTGTTTGTGTTTGCGAGGGAGGAGAAGGGATAGAGATTAGTAACCAGAAAGACAGGCAAGAGAGAAATCAGATGAGAGCATCAGTCAGTGGAAAACAGTGAGAGACAAAGCGGTACAGAGATGAAAAGAGCCCTCTGTTGTTGTGCTCTGTTGTCATTATCCTCCATTGTTGAGAGCAATGAGAGAGCGCTGCAGCAGGGAGCAGAAATTGGCCAGAGAGGGTAGACTGGTAATGTAGATGCTATTGTTTCCTAACTATTATTAACTCATTGTTCCTGAGATCTGCAAGGGACATTGTATTACCCTGTACAGCATGTTATTGGAATACTCAGCAATTTCCCTACTCTGTAATTGTGCCAGGGTGTTCATTAAGCTACTTGCACATTAGTGCTTCCTGTGAAGATTAGAGCAACGACTTACAGAGAGAGAGAGAGAGAGAGAGAGAGAGAGAGAGAGAGAGAGAGAGAGAGAGAGACGGGGGGGGTAGTCAGAGAATGAAGTAGGGATTTGTGAAGCTGTGGGAGTTATCGTGAAAATAACTGAGTAGGTTACTCATTTTCTGCCAATGGTCTTCATCCTTACTTCACATCTTCACTATTGAGCTCAGGATTATCAATAGCATATGCTATTATGTTCAAATGGTACATAACTTCATGTAGAAACCATACACATTGTTTTAAATAAATGATCAAGTACATGGCTGATTAGTAGGTAATTGATCCATTACTCAGAACCGTCCCTACTGATCACTGACTGTTCATCACCTGTATGTCTACCATCCCACACAGTTGTCATTTTCAGTGCTTTTTGACATTGGATCATTCTGAAGTTAAGCCACAGTGAGCTGTTGGATGAAGAGGCAACAGGCTGCACACCAACTCCTCAGTGCCTTAACTTTACTGCACACTGCTGTGCTGATGGCAGGATGATAAAGGGGAATATTTAACAGACTTTTCAAACAAAGTGAATTTTTTGGGTTATGGAGTAAACAGATAGACCTGTTGCTCTTCTCTTGTATTTCTGACAAAGTGGTGGCTCAATGAGTGTTTGCTGTAGTACCAAAGCACACTTGCAGCAGTAATTAAGGTTACAAATGCACTTCATCCTTCAGCACAAGGGTTTGGAGGTTAGTCTTTTCACATCAGTAAAACCAGATGATTTGCCTTCCAATGAGAGCAGGAAAATCATGCTGTCTTTTTTGACAGCCACAGATTAAGAGACACAAGCACAAACTGTGACAGCACAAATCATTAAGAGTCGAAGCTATACAGTGACAGTGATGGCTGCAGTGACAGAAGCATTAACTCATGTTAACTCTGGGTGAAACACCTGGCTTTATCTCACAAACAAAGATCATCATGTTTGAAATCCCACACTCGACAAGCAAGGTTAAATTTAACCCAGCACTTAACTGATATGGCTTAATGCTGTGCAAACTGCTGCAGAGCAGGCATATTTGTAACAGAAAAATTAACAAAAGGGTTGAGTTTTGGCAGGATGGAAGAACTATGCACTGATCAGCTTGATAATAAGAGCCTTTAGTTTTAACTATGCACATTGTATAAATGTATCTACAATTCATACGTGAGAAATTTCCCATATGTTAATATTATTTCCAAAAACAAACAAGAAATAAGAGAAAACTTTAATGCAAATTGAGCTATACTTGAGAAAACCTGGATTTTGTGAACACTGCTGGTTTGATGTTGGCTGAACATCAGCCAGAGTTTGAAGAATTGATGATTACTTAATAATTAATGATTACGTTCAAGTCACAGAAATAAGTGATGGTTTTCTTGAAATTTTAATCAATGTGACACTAAAGGACATGCAGCCTCTTGTTTAACAAAATTTTACTCATTTATCAAGACATGTCTTTGATCCTTAAAGTTCTCATTTTCAAGATTTTCATCATCAAATCCAAATTTTGATGGCTGTTTCCACTCATTTGTGGCATCTCCATATAGTAATCTGCATTGCCTGTGGTGACTGAGAAGATCGAGCAGATTGTGGGACTTGCAACACATGATTAGCATGAACACCAGTAACCACAGATGTTACAAAAATCAATCACCCGAAATTTTAAGTTGAATGATTTTAAGAGACTTCTAGTCTTCCAAAAAAAAAAATATATATAGAATCCTCAATTGTACAGTTAAGAACAATTTTATTTTGTGGACACCAAATTAATTATTAAATTTGTACTAGGGCTGTCAAAATTGGCCAAAAATGACAATGACAATGACAGATATTCCTTCTGACAAAATTAGAAAGTAGAATACAAGTGTTTGTGTGCGATTGTGGGTGCGTCAGTCATGTGTTATCAGCCCAAGTGTTTGCCTTTGCTTTATTAAATTTTCCTCTGTGTCAGTGTCAGACTTCATTGTGTGTCTACAGTATGCATCTGTGTGTATGTGAGCTGCAGCACTGGCATTTTTGCTGAAGCAGCAGTGAGGCAGCAAATTAAGCAAAGCTCGCTTGGATAAAGATCACAAGAACAATATTAGCAATCTGAAGTGAACAAGCTGAACCTTTGTCCTTTGGGAGCTTCAATTAAAAGAACACTTTCCTCACCTTACTTTCCTGATGTGTTGTGGTTGAGTAAAGGCCAATCACAATCTTTTTCTTGCTTTCTCTTACTTTCTGTTTCTGTTGTCCTCCTGTTCTTTCTACACATTGTGTCTTCGATAAGAAAAGTCAAAACGTTCAATGTATCACGATACTGCAAACATTCTAACCTTTATTCTCCTTCTACTGTAGTTTGTTTTGATGCAGCCTTGTTCATTCTGAATCTTTCTTTGAAGCTCCCCATATTACATTCTTTGTGTGATATTTATTGATTTTAGAGATGAAACAAAGCTAATTATTTGAATAAAACAGGCTTGCAGAAGATTTTTTTCCCTCAACTGTTACAGTTAAAGTAATTCTTTGAAGTGAAAAATCAGACAGAAAAAAGAGGCAATGTCAGTGTTCCCTCCTCTGAAGCTGCAGGAAGCCAGCTAAACCGCCTTACACTAATCCATTTACCTCCCCCATAATTCCTCTTTGTGCTAAACAGTTACAGCAGTCATCAGCCATACAAACATGCAATCCACTCTCCTCCCAGGTCAAACATCTACACCGCTGCCAAGCTCCTGACAACAGCAGAGACAAACTGCATGCTCTGTCCCAACTCCATATTACATAGTAACGGTACACAGTACATAGTAGTCTAGTATTCTGCAGTTAGTATAGAAGCAATCAACCAACAAAAAAATCATGCAATTTGTGCATTGATGGACAACAAACTGTGACTCGGTGTGGTTCTGAGGATGACAATATTGATGTGTTGCTTGGCTGGTCCACCACTTGTTGAGAATGAAATATGACTACTGGATGGATTGCCATGCAATTTTAGACATATAGTAATGACTCATGACTTCTGTGATGACTTTTCCTCTAGGGCTACCAAGAGGCCAGCAGTTTGCCCAGGTTTGCCCATGATTATAGTTGCAATAGTTCATTATGCTTAGTTGGCATGTACATTATAAACAGGCCCTAGGAGTTTATTCACACTGTTTTTCCACCTGGTGCCTGTGTTTGAGGCTGGCCTTTATTTGGGTGTGTGCACCGCAACCCCAGCCTTTATTTGAGAACTGGCCTTTATTTCACTATTGGCTTTCATTTGGCAAATATATGGTATTAGGCTTGTAATAGAATAGTTGCATAAAATGAGCAGAAAAAGACATCATTAATCGCAGTGATTTGTATTAAAATCAATTGTCAAATAAAATGTCATGATTGTGACAGCCCTACGTGAGCTAAAGATGCAACAGCACTTTCTGTGTCTTTTGGCTAAAATCTGCAACATGACAGATCAAAGTATCTCTCCTTGGCATGTTCGACTATGTGTGATTGCCTGATTATGCATTTTGGATCTATGAAGTACCATTTCATCTTTTGAGAGACAAAGAGTCTGCAAAATTAACTTGGCATTCACCTATGCAAAGAAGCAAAATAATAAAAAGCCAACAGAATAGTCCAAATACAATTTCTGACAAACAAATAAAGAGTCACTGAAGGTAAGTTGTGACAGGTGTAAAGCACAGAGTTAAACCTATGGTGTGTTTTGATGCGTGTTGGGACCTGCTGCACATTGAGAAAATTTACGTGAACATACAACCATGAAGAACCATTAGGTTTAGTGTAACATATGCCAACACAACAGTCATGCCATGGGGCGGGGGCAACAGGGATGTGAATGAATTCAAGCTGAACATAACAGTTTGCCTGAATATTTCAAACTGAACAACTGGGGTGCGAGGAGCCACTATTGCAACAAGAAACAAGTAATTGCAGCAATGATCACAAAAACCTTTGATACACACAAACACACACACACAAATATGAAAGGCATATGCACCCACCCACACTACTGTTGACATCCACACAGGAGGAACATCAAACAGCAACAGGTATTATCACAAGATGGTCAAAAGCACTCACCACAATCATGAGGGTCGATCACATCATCTTTGTAGAAAGAGGTGAGACTGCTCTCTCTCTCTCCCTCTATTTCTTTGTAAACAGTACTTTTGTAAAAAATCAGTCACCGCTCTCCCGTTGCTTCTATCTCTACAACCTCTCACCGAGGATCAGGATAGAGGGTATTTGGCTTGTGTGTGTGTGTGTGTGTGTGTGTGTGTGTGTGTGTGTGTGTGTGTGTGTGTGTGTGTGTGTGTGTGTGTGTGTGTGTGTGTGTGTGTGTGTGTGTGCCTGAGTGTTAGTGTGCTTAATCCCTGCTGAGTAGAGTGGGTGCTAGGCAGCAAATGTTCACTGGAGAGTTACAACACACTGAACAGGGGTTAAATTGGTATTTGTTATGTGGTGGGGACCTGTTTTTTTTTGTTTTGTTTTTTTCTTTAAATGGTGGCTACAGTTGTCCCCTTTGTAAGTGTTATAGCATTTAACAAACTTATCAAGCATTACAGAATCATTGCTTCACATGTATTGTACAATAAGTTACAATTATTTGAATAATCGAGAAATACCCCGAGTCGACAGCAGACCTTCAAGTAAGCACCAATAATCAATAATGGCAGTATCACACCATGTTAAGCAGACTGTCACTCAGGGTATACAGTCTAAATGAGTCAGTAGTCTTCCTTATACATACACACATACATACATACATATATATATATATACACACACATATATACATATGTACACACACACACACACACACATACATACATTTGTGTGTATATATGAATATATATACATATACATATATATACGTGTGTGTATGCATATGCATATATATGTGTGTGTGTGTGTGTGTGTACATCGGATATAATTTACGGGTGAATTGAATGAATTTATGGTGCATCTCTTCTAGCCTGTCTGCACAGGTAAATTCCATGGTTATATCGATTATTTCATGTTTATTGTTGTTTATTTCATGTTCTAGTACTATTCCTTGCCTAGGCGTGTTTTCCGAGGCAACCTGAATGTACCATCGCTCCCCCTTCACTGACGCAAGCGTTGTTCACAACACGGCGGGAAACGAGAACGACGTTAGCAGCGAGGAGATATTCAGTGCACCGAAAAAGACACACAAATCAAACTTGTGGCAATATTTCAGGTTTTTCAAGCGAGAAGGTAAACCGGACAAAACGCACGCAATCTGCAAACAATGCTGAGCAGCTGTCAATTACGTCAGTAGCACAACGAACTATGCACGTTGTTAATACTGTGCTTTCTGAAACTGTTAAACTGTGAAGTTTTATACGTTTTGTAAAATTGTAGAGACAGAGAAGATAATTCGGAGTAAAGATTGCTTATCATAAATAAAATTTAATGCTCTGTCTTTACATACTGAATTATGTCTTTTTTTAAAAAAATATGATTTATTGGTTTGCTCAGTAAAAACAAACCAAATATTACATGCATCTCTCAAATTCATACAGAGAATAAAGCGGAGTTGTGCGCCAAGAAATCTGATATGGGCTCACTCTTGTACCACAACTAACTGTATTGAACTGGATCACATCATATCGAACCAAATCTCTTTGTAAGCAAGTTATATCGCATCGACAGAGGCTTCAGTGTATCGTTAATGTATCGTATCAGTGGCTGCGTATCGAGATGCCTATCGAATCGGCCTCAGTGGTGGAAATGTACATCCCAAGTTAAAACGAATAAATTGCCCTAAACCTGTATTTTTCTTTTATTTTTGTAACTAGTGGTTAACAAATTGCTCATCCAGAGTGAAAATCCACATCTGTACAATTTTGTTGCTACAATCAGTGGGGAACCCATGTCAACCGTTTAGTTTTGAGGGATTCTAATCCCAGGTAGCATGATGCAACCTTGAGGCCAACTAGCGTCATTACTTTGCCTCAGGTACAGTAAAAAGTCTGCTTCTTCACAAAACCGCAGCTGTAGTCAATTTGAAAGTTTTGACACTGTTTCCTCACTAGAAAAAAAGGATCAATGTCCAGAAAAACTTCATGAGCTAAAGTTTGTCCATTATTTATATTCTTGGTCTGTTCCAAAATTTCAGTTTTGGCAAAACACTTCTAAATGCATTTCTTTTAGTTATGTAGCGATGCAGGCACAGTGTATTAAGTTTTGTCAAAGTGGTGACTTCACGAAATATAAACTAAGCATGGGCAAACTAAGCTTGGGACAGTAGAGTAGAGCATGTCACATGCTATCATAATTGAACGGTAATGGAATTAATTCAATGTATTTTTAGGTGTCTGCCAATGACAGTCCAGGCTTTATCAAGCCACAGAACTTATTCTACATGTGTAAAGGACATCATCCTATGGGATGGAAACAACAGAGTTTATTCATTTGTCCAGCCCTCCAGGTCAAAGCCATTCCAATGAACACAATATCACTCTACTAATGCTTTTAGGGATGGTGATAACCTGAGGCAGGGGCTCTCAAACTTATTCCTCAAGGTCCATATCTAATTTTCAGGTCAAGGTCAGAGGTCTGGAACAATTGCTGATAACAAAATAACATTTAATCAGCTCTTTTAAGCAACATACATTCAAGTCAGAATACATCTGAGCCTCATAGGAGAAGTGGCAAATGTGCTTTGGTGAAAATTGCAAATGCTGGATTACTTCTACCTTCATTTTAAACTATAAATATTTGTGTGTGCATCACAAATACATTAGTGAACTTTTTTCTTCTTCTTCTTTTATTTTTTTAATATATATAACAGTACGTGTTTTGTGTGCATTGAAAACTATTATTGTGGAGAGAGTCATTTATATGTAAATTACAAAACACATTTGTGAATGAAGGTGTGCATTCATTAATACTGAGACTGATTTGACTCCATATAACAGCGCTTACTGCGGCGTGCTTCAGCGTTTCATTCAGCTTTGTATTTAATACCAGATTAATTGTTTTTTCACCAAGATAAAAACTGGATTCTTTGTCACTACATAAAACAGGCATCCAGAAATATGATTATAGTCTTTAGTATAGTATTTTTGACAAACAGCGTTAGTGCTGTGGTTTGGCTGTGGACTGCAGTACACATCCAATGTATCCCCACAATACAATAAAACATAAATGGCACCCATGATTAACACTCCTCTCTCCTCAGTCAGGAATGTTTGCAGAAGACTGTGCTGAAGGGTGGAGGAAGGAGGCTCTCAGGTAGTTCACAAGCTTCATAGTATTCTCCATGACATCTGAGTTTTGTTTTCTGAGACTGGCACACAGCACTAACTGCTGTATTATGCAGTGGTATGGCAGCAGTCTGGAAAATGTTTTTTCAGAAGCTGGACAGCTCCCTTCTCCTTCCCAGTCATGGCTGGAACACCATCAGTTGCAATGAACACAATAGTCTTGATGTCAACTCCCCTTCATTAAGCATCCACATAATGGCTTCATAAACATCCTCTCCTTTAGTGTGGCCATGAAGTGGGGTCAGGCCCAGTAAGTCTTCACAGAATTTTCTCTTTACCTTGCTGAAATATCTTACAAATACACAGTTGGGCTCTCTCAGTGCTGTCCATTGATTCATCCACAAGTATTATTGTATTCATAACACAAGGTATAGGCTGGATCTGGATTGATCTTGCCGTTTGCTCCGCATCCAGATCCTTTAGGTTAGGCCTTCTCTTGGGTTTTTAGATCAGGCCTAAGAGTGCTAATCAGCAAGGGGTCTCTGCCCTCTTACAACATTCTTCAGTGTGTTCTTGAAGAAGGCTTTTGACTTTCAAATACTTTAATGCTGGCAAATAAACTAAATCCACGACAAATAAAAATAATTAAATAAATCCTTACTTGATGAACATGGCATGGGCTATCACATCAACATAGATGATTGGAATATTTTCCCAGGTCGAAATATGAATAATAAAATCTTGATCGTTTTCCCTTTATATATATTTTCAAATGTTTGTTTTCCCTCTGTGGGTGGACATGTAGACCTGAGGCATCCTGAAATTCATCGTTCTTATTTATTTCCTGAGAGGGAGAAGCCAGGAACTATTTCATCCCGTGTTCAACCAGGTCGGTTGACTATGGCCAAATTTGTATCAAGGGCAACAGATTGAAGTCGAGTTAAACATTTATGCATAAATACCCCAGGGATACCCACCACTATCACATATGCTTGGCCCATGAGCAGCTGGGTTTTCTGGGCATCGGAGAACTTCAGCTGCTGCCTTGAGGCCTGCCTTAATTTACTAGATTTTTACCAATGCAATCAAGAACACAGTTTCTCCATCAAGCTTCTATTTTCATTCAAGAGGTGCACATAAATTGATTTCACCAGAATTAGAGTCAGCAACTGCTACTGCTAATGCAAATTGTAGGGTCAGTCAAGCAGAATGTGCTTTGCAACATCAAAGTGACCAAAAAGTGAAAAAATATATACAGACAGAATTTAAAAAGTGATCCATTCTGTGCATGCTGCTTAAAATCTACTCATCATCATAAAGCTATGCAAATGAATCCTTCACACACACACACACACACACACACACACACACACACACACACACACACACACACACACACACACACACACACACACACACACACACACACACACACACACACACACACACACACACACACACACACACACACACACACACACACACACACACGCCAAATACCCTCTATCCTGATCCTCGGTGAGAGGTTGTAGAGATAGAAGCAACGGGAGAGCGGTGACTGATTTTTTACAAAAGTACTGTTTACAAAGAAATAGAGGGAGAGAGAGAGAGCAGTCTCACCTCTTTCTACAAAGATGATGTGATTGACCCTCATGATTGTGGTGAGTGCTTTTGACCATCTTGTGATAATACCTGTTGCTGTTTGATGTTCCTCCTGTGTGGATGTCAACAGTAGTGTGGGTGGGTGCATATGCCTTTCATATTTGTGTGTGTGTGTTTGTGTGTATCAAAGGTTTTTGTGATCATTGCTGCAATTACTTGTTTCTTGTTGCAATAGTGGCTCCTCGCACCCCAGTTGTTCAGTTTGAAATATTCAGGCAAACTGTTATGTTCAGCTTGAATTCATTCACATCCCTGTTGCCCCCGCCCCATGGCATGACTGTTGTGTTGGCATATGTTACACTAAACCTAATGGTTCTTCATGGTTGTATGTTCACGTAAATTTTCTCAATGTGCAGCAGGTCCCAACACGCATCAAAACGCACCATAGGTTTAACTCTGTGCTTTACACCTGTCACAACTTACCTTCAGTGACTCTTTATTTGTTTGTCAGAAATTGTATTTGGACTGTTCTGTTGGCTTTTATTATTTTGCTTCTTTGCATAGGTGAAAGAAGGTTAGGTTAATTTACTAGATTTTTACCAATGCAATCAAGAACACAGTTTCTCCATCAAGCTTCTATTTTCATTCAAGAGGTGCACATAAATTGATTTCACCAGAATTAGAGTCAGCAACTGCTACTGCTAATGCTAATTGTAGGGTCAGTCAAGCAGAATGTGCTTTGCAACATCAAAGTGACCAAAAAGTGAAAAAATATATACAGACAGAATTTAAAAAGTGATCCATTCTGTGCATGCTGCTTAAAATCTACTCATCATCATAAAGCTATGCAAATGAATCCTTCACACACACACACACACACACACACACACACACAAAGTGGCAAGGAACAAGAGAAACAAGGTTTCTCTGGTTGTTCCAATGGGAGTACAGCAACCAGCAATAAGGCCAGAATGAATTTAGTTGGTGTAACGTGTCAACACTTTATTTTGTCTATGTACTGAAGAAAACCAAAGATATTGGTTCTTTTTCTTGTAAACCTACATAAAAATTCCTTTTATGGATGAGTCAGACGATGTGCAGAAAGTCTTTTCCAGCTGCCTTCCTTGCCACGGAGGAGATATAACGACATGTTTTCTGCGGCTCAGTTCAGAGGTTAAGTTCCCTTGTGCCCACACACACACACACACACACACACACACACACACACACACACACACACACACACACACACACACACGCGAAAAGAGTAAGTGCACCTTGTTGACACAGGATGTACACCAGGGGTGGAAGTAATGAATTACATGTACTTTTGAAACTGTAACAAAGTCATTCTTATGAATGCCTGTGCTTTTGAGTAATTTCAAAACTCAGTCATTTTACTTGTGTTTCATACTTTGCTACATTTCAAGTCACATCTGTTTAGGGCTGTCAAAATTGGCCAAAAATTACATTCTATTCTTCCCTCTGAAAAACACATAGGTTCAAAACATTCAAACATCTATTTTTAAGCATTATGTCCATAACAGGGCAAACCAATACAAAGACAACCATACTGCTTGACATTATTTCAACATAAACTCTTTTAAAAGATCTACACATAACAAAATAAACATGATACTATCTTATACTGACATTGTGTGCAGAGTTCCCAATCAGTGCTGGCCCACATGAAGATTTCAACAGAGGGTCACTTAATAAATGATTATGGACCCTTTTTCACAATATTTGAAGGTGTTTTTAAAAAGTATCTTCAAATGAATAAAAGCAATAAGTCCACTGGTTTCTTACTAGTCATACTATCATTATTTGAAAAACAGCTAAGCCCAAAAAACCTGCACAACCTCTAACATGTCCTACCCTCACTGTGGAGGAGCCAGTTAACAGTTGAAACAAAACCCAGGTGACTTTGGATGGATTGTCGTTAAACTTTCCTTTCCTCACAGTGAGGACAACAGATCATCTTTCCAAAATCTGGCATCTTGTAAAGTGGTGTAGAAAGCCAGAAAGCTGTACACAGCTAAGGGCGCTCTTATCTGACAATCCAAATGGGAGCGTGTGTCAAAAAAAAGGATGTGTATTTCTGTTATTTCCATTCTATTCAGCATTTTATCTAACCAGGCAGATCCATTAAGATCTCTTTGATATGTAATTGATCCATTCTCACCAGAGACATGCGAGTTCAAAGATGGCCTCTTTATCTCCTTTCTTCTCTGTTTCTTCTCTGTTCTTCTCTGTCTAAGCAAACATGACTTTTGTAAGTCTGGGGAGAGGAACACTCCTTGACCCCATCATCCAGTTCATCTTCTGCAGCCCTCTCCCACAGTCTTTTTTCTGTTTAGAAAACCTATCAGACATCTGTCGTCTTCTACCCAGAGGGATAACACACACAAACACACAGAAAGAAAAATTAGGGGAGAGACAATGGGGAAAACAAGGAAACAAGAGAGAGGGAGGGAGCAGGGAGAGAGAATTGAATACTGAGAGGAGTTGAAGAGCATCAGCAACACAACAAGGCAGCTAGCAGGGTACACACACACGCACACATGCACAGAGTATATTAATCCAGGATTATGCACAGTGCAGTAATTTGGCAGAAAGAAGCAAACATGAAAATTAGAAAGTCTTTCAACATTGTTTTTTTCCTCTGCAATCCCATCCTAAATGATCACTTCTGAGGCTGTGGTGGCCGACACGTCATTTTAATTTCCACACCGATAAACACAGCCAGAGTGAACAGAGGGAGAATTATGTTTTGAGTGGAGTATCCCTTGCGATATTTTACCGTCACCATGGAAAACAAAAACTTTCAGTAATATAAATTTTACGTCATATCACCAACCCCTATTTCAGAGGTAATATATGAAACTAAAAGGTAACCCACAGAGAACAATATTGGGGGGTTTTCTACAGCTTCATCCCCAGCAGTCTTAATGAATAGCCTGGTCTGTGTCATCCTCCCTCTGAAGGTGACAGACTGTGGGACTGAGTGCTGACCTGACCCCCACTAGTCAGCAACGTGTTTCTTGTCATTAGCTTTGATGTCCCACATTTTCTTAATTTGGAAAATGTTTCGGCTCTCAGAGCCATCAGTGTCCACTTGATGCTGTGACACACCGTCACTCAGCACTTTTCATTGGTCACTACGGCCACCTCACGACCCATTTGGTTCTAACATCCACAATACCTGCATCTAATTGACATTCAGTATCAGCATTTAGGGAAATGAAAGCAGCGTGCTACAGGTGAAGCTAATTGGACAGATAAATGGGACGGTGACCGGTGAATGACTCCTGAGTGGGTATATGAGAAGAGCATTACCTTTTGGGCTTAATTGTTTGGATGAAGTGAACCAGGAAGGAGGTGTTTGTCAGATTAAAAACTGCCATGGAAGGATGGTGATTCACAAAGGGAAACTTGCATGAAGGTGAAAGTATGATCGGTTTTAAAAATTGTCCTATTTTCTACTTTTTTCCCCACATTTTAGCAGCTAGTAGGAGTCACTAGCAACAAGGACATGAACCCACATCAGCTTGCCAAATGCCAATTGTGTTTGATGGAGCACCTAGTCAAGCTAGAAGCGCCGCATTTGGAGACTGCAACTGGGTTGTGGGTGAGTGCTTTTTTTTCCGTACCACCCAAGCACCCTTAGTTTTATTCTTTTTTTTTAAGCAAACCACCACTTTTACCAAGTAAAAATCACTCTTGACTGTAGGATAAATGTGAATGTTTACTCAGATTTTACAGTTTGCGCAAAACAAGGTTCACAGAATGTGGGCATGTTAAGAAGGATACAGGGAAAGAAGGAAACACCAACAAAGGGAAATATCAATGAAGAGCCAGGGAGAGGAATGAATAAAGACAGGATCTCTGAAAGTAGGCGGGTGACGGAGACAGAAAGGTAAACAGACCAACAGAAAGTCTATGAAAGGAATGAGGAGAACGAGTGTGTTACAGGCAGAAAGGTCATGGCCATAATTGGGGCAATTCATCATTGGACAGTTTTAGGAGTAGGTGTTATGTGCTATCCATCCATTGGGCTACTGGCGCTCTGAGTGGCTGATGATAAGACTGTCTGGAGGCACGCCAGTCGGCTAACAGCTTCTGTCCATTTACTGCTGCATAAAGCTTCAAACACTGCTCAAACATTGTCACAGTACAGACATCTTGACGTGTGCAGTGTTAGTATGCGAGGTAACTGTGGCCTGTTGGTCATTCTCTATACTAACTTTGAGTGCAACATAGGCAGATCTTATGCGTGTTCTCTTTTCCAATTTTTTCGTCGGATATGAAGGCCACATTCACAGGGGTGAGGACAGTCTGGAGGGGGTACAAGTTCAGGGATGAAAACTCTAAAATCGAACCCCACGTAAATCCTCCATCCCTGCTCGACCCTGCTAAGGACACAGCAGTGAGCTCTCCTCCACTGCAAGTTTCATCTAGTAAAATAAAGCCAAGAGAACAAGCCAAAAAACAAAATGAGCCAGAATACGTTGCTTTGGGGAAAGCTAAAGTGGAAGAGAAGAGTGCAAAACGAGCAAAGGGCATTAGAGAGGAGAAAGAGTGGAAAAAGAGTTGGGGAAAAAAGGGAAAAAAAGACTGGAGATGGAGGACAGACAGCAGTGGAGACCAGTACAGAAGCAACGGAACCATATGTATCTTTACACACCTATGTTATGTCTAAGCATGTTATCTTACAACATGTGCCTGCCAATATAGTTTGTATGTATATGAAGCACTGGCCGGCCTCTTTTCTAATATAGTAATATATTATTCGCAAAAATCAGTAGTGTGTAGAACACAGATAGGCATATTAGCAGGGTAGCTAAAATTAATTAGCTTGATAATTTACCTCAGACTGTGAGAGTAGCAGCATCAGTCTCCTCAGAGACAATCTCCTGCAAGCTGATTGTTGCTTATTAGAAAAGGTCATGCAAAATTCTGTCAAGGGTAACATATACTGTAGTGCAATACAGTGGTATGTTGTATTACTAATTATTTGGACACAGCTTCAGATGTTTGGATTCGTAAACTTATCTGCAGAAACATTGTTCTTCTTCTTGATGCAAAATCATAGATGTAAGGAGACAATTTCTGATTTTGATTCTATGTTGAGGAACAACCTGTTCGTTGCTATATATAAATAAATACAGATTCATGCTTCATTGTGTATGTTCCTTTATTTCTATTTAAAGCAACAACAGACAAGATATCTAAACATGCATGTAGCTTTGAAAGCCTGAACTACTTCCCACTGAATTGATGCTGTGGAATTAGCCTGTTTACCAAAAATAAGAGAAACATATGAGACTAACAACTTCTACTTGTATACTTATTTCATGGACTGTTTTAAATTTCTAAAAATATCAAATCAATATGTTTGCATCCATGAGCTCATCCACAAAAATTCTGCTGCTTCTCAAAATTGTGGACACGATGCAAAATTATAGATGTAAGGATACAACATTGCACAGCACCAGTAACACAAAAAGCTGCGCAAAATCCTCTTGATTACAAACGCATGCTATAAGACAGAAGAGAAAAGTAAGAGATGGTGTCAGCTGAGCATACGGTAGCGTTTGACCTTGGCGAAAGCCCTGAGTGAGTTCATGCATGTCCAGTTGATGCCTCCACAGTGCAGTGATGTGTCACACCCTTGAGGAAAGTGATACAGCATGGTAATGGGAGGGTTGTGGAGGTCATATTAGACACCTACAGTAGATACGAAACCATACACATTGAAGGCATATGTGTTATTCATGCAGCTAAATCCCTCCAAAAAAACCCAACATATGAAATATTTGGGGTATTTTTTTTTTACAGAAAAGGATTTGTCGACTTTTCTTATTTCTGGATGCCAGTCCCGTGTGTTCCGTAACCATTATGAGTTGTCCTTGGACCTTGTAGGGCGGCTCTTAACCTTGCGGTTTGCGTTCCCTGTGGGTTGCAGTTCCGGAGGCTTTTTCACAGCAAGCCCACGCCAGTCTCAGCAGAGCCGGCCCAGTAAAGACTTATAACACGGGCTGAGACAAACTACTGTTGTGCACAGCGAAGAGGATGGGACTGCGGCTGTTTTGTCCTTTTAGTGTCGTTTTATATTGAAAGTGGTATTGCTAAAAGCAACAAGCCAAAGATAGATTATGTCAAAAGGGCAGTTATAAAGCATTTCAATAGATCCAGGCAACCTAGACCTGGCACACTGCAACTTTATGGTTCTCCTTGAAAAACCACAGTATTTATGTCCTAGAATAAATGCAATGTGAAATGTGTAGTTGGCAAAGACAGAAGGGAATTCCTGACACCTTTGGAAGAGTTAAAATTGATCTGCAGTAAGCATGTAACGCAAACATAATAGCTCTTTCATATTTCCCACAGAATTGGCTGCACCTTGAAAGACAATAAAAACAGTAAAACTCCTGAGCCAAACTGTGATGTTCTTCTCTGCATTTCCACCACACTGTCTAAAAACACTGCTTGATAACTTGGTTACCAAGTTTAGGTTCTAGAGTAATACCACTTTCACCATCACCCAGATTAAAAGGGTTCAAGTCAAATGTCAGAGAACCAAATCAATCTGAAGCACTTCAGAGCAAAAACATGGAAAAACCTTTTGGAATAAGGCTTAAACCATAAGACAAAGTCCAAAAAGATGGAACGGATGGATATGCAGCAAAAGTAAAACGAAGTTGATTCCAAATGATGACATAAAGAGCCAGATAGTGTGAGCAGATACTAAAAAGGAAAGGGGGGGAGTGAATAATCAGCTGTCAGATTACAAACATTCTGGACAACTAAAGGTGGCAAGTGCCTTTACAGAGTAGGACAGGTCCTTGAGTGTCAGTTCAGTAAAAGAGAACAGGGTCCAAGTATCAACACACAACAACCATCAGATAGCCATCTGATAGAGTAGCTGGCCAAGAGACCAAACACAAGTCGTTGTATCAAGACTGAATCTCTTGACACGTGGAAGATTTCAACAGTCCAGCAACCAGACACTGTATGTGGGCCAGAGAGACTGAACCTTCGTAAGTGCCAAGGCTAAAATAAGGGTAGGTGTATGCCACAGTAAAAAAACACAGAAATTAGTTGATTTAAATGTCAATTTTAAGCGTTTCTTTCATGCGTCTGAAAACCTCACGCCTTTCTGGGGGAAGATTTCCACCTTGGCTGCAAAGTACATGCTTATGAAACAAACATTTTAAACATTTTAAGCTATCACTCCAAAAAATAAATATTTTATGCATTTAATATTGTGCATATTGAGCCACATACACAATTAATAAACATTTACTACTGTAGCTGCAGAAATGAGGGAAAACTTTCCCTCTCATAAACCAGAACAAGGCCAGGGCTCTTGAGTCTCAGCACCACCCATAACCTAAATTCTCTAAAAGTTGCAACACTGTGAAAAATGTAAAGAACAGAACACAATCACTTGCAAATGAGCTGCTTTTGATTCATTTGTGAAAGACAGTTTTTCGAGGATGCCCCTTTCATACCCAATCATGATACTATCAGCTGTTACCAATGAACCTGTGGAATGTTCCAAATGTCTGTACTGTTTTCAGTTGAGCATATGACAAAAAGGATGAGCAAACTATCACAGTCTGTTTTATTTAGGTTTTAAACAGCATCCAACTTTTTGGAATTGGGTTTATAAACAGTGCACACCACTAACCTGTTTTAACAGTGGTAAATTAACAAATAAGCTTTACGTCTGCTTGGTTTCACACTTATTTGTTTTTACTTTTCTTTCTTGAGAACATCAGGAAGGTAAGACAAAGGAGAGAAGGGTCTCCCAGTGTGAGGGCCTTAACCAGTTCCCAAAGTCTTTGCATAATGAAAGGATATCTGCTTTGACACACCTGCCCAAGGTCATCCCAGGCTTAAAACAAAATCCCCTTTATTTGTGATTGAATGAATGTATATTTTATGTCAAGGACAGTGTGGGATTTTGCATATTTCAGATTATGAAAAGCTATGCCCTTTTTGGAGTTTGCTTTGTGCAGTGCTCAGTTCCAGCAACAAAAGAATAATCTTGATTCCACGCTGAGGAACACCTGTTTGTTACCATGAATAAATACCAAATTCCAGTGGATTTCTGCAGAAGATGAGTAGTCCTTTTTAAAGAAAATTAAAATAACAAGGCTAAAAACTTATTTTTGGACAGAAAAAGTGTGTGCTTATTTCAAGGACTGTTAACAATATGACTGCTATCATTCACCTTTTCATTATAATCAAACATGCAGTTTATAGCCATGCTAGCAGCTCTTTGAGACTGTACTTAAGCACAGCTTTGAACTAAATCAAAACACCATTTATTCAATTTATTTAGTCTATAAAAGATGAGTAGTGTAGTGTAAGTAGTGAAACAGTGCCACCTGAGACATCCCCGAGACCAAAGGAATGTCCTTAAATCACTTGTTTTAAAGCCAAAAATATGTATAATCAAACATGACATAAAAACAAGCAGGAACTCTTCCTATTTAAGAAAATGAACAAACAAATGTTTGCCATTTTTGCCCAAAAAATAATAAAAATCTTCTTTCGAGCACCTAGATTACTCGACTAATTGTACATGTGTACATTGTGTACATTGTACACATCATAGCTTAGCATGTTATTATGCTGTCAAATGCTTATGCTTCCAGTTCCAGACAGACAAACTGGTGATGGCGAACCGACCAGACATAGTGGTGGTAGACAAAGAACAGAAGACAGTCACAGTGGTGGATTTAGCGATCCCAAGTGACAGTAACATCAGGAAGAAAGAGCACGAGAAGCTGGAGAAATACCAGGGTCTCAAGGAGGAGTTGGAGAAGATGTGGGGCATAAAGGCAAAAGTGATCCCAGTAGTGATCGGGGCACTCCGAGCGGTAACCCCCAAGCTAGGAGTATGGCTCCAGCAGATACCAGGAATAACATCTGAGATCTCTGTCCAGAAGAGCACACTCCTGGGAACAGCCAAGATCCTGCGCAGAACCCTCAAGCTCCCAGGCCTCTGGTAGTGGACCTGAGCTTAAAGGAGACACAATACTGCCCCAGGCAGGACGAGAAGGGGATTTTTTTTTTTTTTTTATTTTTTTTTTTAATATAGCCTTGTGAAGAATGGCTTGTTAAATTTTAATTAAAGCGTATCTTAGGTGTTAAGATGCAAGTCATGAACCTTAGCATCCCCATAACACATATTCATGTTCATTCATTATGATTAACAGCTAATGTATTTGCAACCTACAAAAGAAAAAGCACAAGTGACGCAACATTGTTTTTTGGATGATGAAATGGTAGCAACAGGGCAAAACTGACAATGTCCAACTTTTCAGCAAGAGCATTTTCTCATCATGCAAGAAAGCAGTCTTACTGTATAATTCAGTACTGTCAAGTGGATGACTTCTGCTACATGATTAAAGGGTAAAAAGCAGCCAGAGGATTTTGTTCCTCTGACACATCGGTCATGAAACAGTATTTTTGTGTCTGAATGTATATAACACATGTTCCTGTTTGTGTCTCTCGCTTTCACTAATGCATTTCAGTAAATCAATTCATAGGGAAGAGATTTTTTTTCAGAATGCAGAATAAGTACTGAGATTAAATTTGGTGTCCAGGCTCCAACCCTGCAAGCAAAGCCCGAGCTCAGCACAGCAGGGATTGGGGAATGGTGGTAATTGACTTCCCCCTAAAAATCACATTAGCACAATGCCAGCCGTCAAGTGCTATGTACTATGTGAGGGCCAGGCTCCAGAAGAAGCACCTCCAACCACTGGTGGGAATATCATGTGTAGAGGACTGAGATGTAAAAAACTAAACCTTGCAATCCATCTGAAAGGTAAAAGCAGGCTTAGAGACACTTTAGCTACTGTGCATATTAAGATCCCCAAAATTCATGGCTTGGAGCAGCATAACAATCTCTTGTTATGATATTGTATGCAGCATGATAAGCACATTTCCATCAATACATGGGTGTGATTTAAGGTTGGTAATGAGTGAGGCAGTGTAACATGACACCACAAAACAGCAGCTCAGCAATTTAGATGCAATTATGATATGAAGGTACATAAAGCAAGCTGTTGAGAAAGCTTTCTCTACTGCTTGGCTATATATGAAGCCATGTTGAGTTTCCCATGAAGCCAATATTATAGAAAAAAGAGGGGGAAAAAAGAGAAAATAATTACATCATGTTAAAAGCACTGACAGCAAGTCAGTGCTAATGTTTGAATTCATACTGTATGAAGCCAATAATATTACCCTCTAACAATACTAGACAACAATTTAATTAAAACCAATAAAGTCAATAATACTGAAACACTTTTAACCACAGGGTAACGGCATGAAAACACAAAGACAAAATTAGTTTAGCCACAATGCAAAAAGTGTACACCAGTAGACAACAGCATCAGAAAAGAGCAGAAATTGGGAGCCAACAGATGCCAATAGCCTGTCCACAAGCAGCGCAATTATTAGCTAGCTAGATGTAGCTAGCTGCCGTGCTACCGACCTGACGTTGCTAAGGATACAAACAAGACTGAACAGAGCAAAGGCACATACTGCCAACGTGCATGTTAGCATAAACAGCAGGTACTTACCTTGCTCGTGTGCAGTTTTGGTCCCCAACATCTCACGGGTGTATAAATCCTTTGACAAAAGTAACCAAGATCCCAAACTTCCAACAGAAAACTCTAGTTTCTGGTTTGAAGTACCAGTTTCAAGCCAACAGCCAAGAGCTAGCTTTAGGGACGCTACATGCGCAGAAACTGAGGGGCGGGCACTCACAGTTTAAATAGCCCGCTTTGTCACAAAGGGTGCGCTTGATATATGTTACCTCATCTAGAGCATGTCATGTGTGTCTGAAGCTGCGCAACAGCCTCTGCCTGACACTCCTGATAATATGGAATTAAAAAGTATATTTTAAATGTTAGTATTGTTGTAGATGTTTTTATCTCTGGTAATCATTAATTGTGCTTCAAAACTGTGAATTTCGCCATCTTTATTTTAGATTTACAGTTCTGTATCATGCAGAATTGTCAAACACTATAAAAATCTGACTGACCTGTAAAATAAACTAAAATCGTCTTAGGCAGCGCTTCGGGTATCACAGTAATGGTCTCCAGTAATGGTCTCCATCTTATTAATTATTAGTGTTGCCTTGAATAACGTCATATTAAGGTTTTCTGCACATTCTCTCCTCATAGTTCAGTGCTTTTTCATGAGTTACCAGACTTTTTTTATGCAAGTTGAGTTTGACAAAAGACTGGGTACCTGGGGCTGTAAACTCAGAAACAGTAATCAGTTTTGATTGGTGGTAGTGAGAGTCAGCAGAGGAGGGGGTGCGGTGATGGTGGAGGGTTGGCGAGGGCGATGGAGCAAGCTCGCTAATAGATGAGGAATCTGCCCCCGAGGATTGCTGGACTTAGTTAACCCTTCAGTAGAGGTCTCTCTCTTCTCTTGCTGTCTCTCAGTCACTTTTTGGTCTTTCTCCTCCTCCACCTCTGTGTGCCCCTCTAGCTCTCAGCATCTCTCTCTAACCATGACTGGCCTGTCAGAAGGCTAACTGCACCACTCAGCTTGAAAATGAATCATGGTCAAATATACTGTATGTATACAGTATGGCGAAAAACACGTGTTGAAGGGGTGGGGATAGTGTCAGGCAACATTACAATAGTCCAACATCCAAGGGTAATTAGAAGATTAAATTCTGACCTTTTAACCATTGATTTATTTATCTTAAGTTAGGGAAGTCTTCCACCAGCATTTCACTGTGTTCAGACAGACCGCAGAGCTAATTTTTTAAGCACTGCGTACAAAGCCAGTGTAAAGATGTGAAAAAAAGAATTCCCCAGGGGCGGCGCAAATTGATGCAAAGATGTAGCCATTAAGTTGAAAATATTTCAGCTTGAGCGAAAAATTTGTGCCTATCCCAGGCCTTTCACAAACGTACAGAGGCCGGAGGGAACAGGAAAAAGAGTAACAACAGAAATAAATGGAGTTTCTGGTGAGTTCTTTCACAAAGAACACAAGCACTGAGGAAAGATCCCACAGACATGGTCAGTGCATCCCATGCTAACTAGCTCAAAGCTGACGTGTTGGCTGTTTGGGGCAGATAAACAAAAACTGCAGAGTCAAATTCAAATGACTGAGGCAAACATTTGCTTTGCTTTCTGTCCGAAGATACATTTTATGCATGCCTCGTAGAGGAGCTCCATATGTTGTACAGATTAGAGACTAATATTTCAACACATTCATGTGTTCAAGAATATCTTCAGTGCAAGAGCAATTTGATTTAATCTCCTTTTCTTCAAGGCCATTGCATCCAGTACCAACCTCTGAACTCAGCCCTGTCTCTGTGCTCTGACAGCTGCCGCTCTCAGTGGACGTTTTAGCCATGCTAAGATCTACTTACTACTGCTGGATGGTGCTCATCATTCATCTGGACTGACCTAACCTGCATTTCTTGGACCAGCTGTGACATTAGATGACATATATCAAATCAACCAGCTACTCTCATCTCAGGAGCACCTTCCTATTTATGAAGTTTTATGAATAGCTAACCTAACCTTACTCACCTTATGCTCTTATGTAGAGTAGCTGTATGCTCTTGGCTTTTTCAGCATATCTCCTCCTTATCAGTAAGCCAACCAATCTTTTCATTATTAGCTAGTGGCTATGCATGATTTCTATCTGGTCTATCGAAGACGATGAGCGAGTGACCCTTGACACCAAGACACTGAAGACTGGAAGCAAATCAAGCACTTTAGAGTCTGTCTTTCTCAAGGTAGTGCAATTGTGCTCAGGTGTATGCATTCTGAATTTTTGCTTGAGTGTGTGTGTGAGACTGATAGAGAGAGACAGACAGATAGAGACAGACAGAGAGAGACAGACAGATAGAGACAGACAGAGAGAGACAGACAGATAGAGACAGACAGAGAGACAGACAGAGAGAGAGAGACAGACAGACAGACAGACAGACAGACAGACAGACAGACAGACAGACAGACAGACAGACAGACAGACAGACAGACAGATGGATAGAGACAGACAGATAGAGACAGACAGACAGAGAGAGACAGAGAGAGACAGACAGATAGAGACAGACAGAGACAGACGGATAGAGACAGTCAGACAGAGACAGACAGACAAAGACAACGTGAGTGATTTTTTTGGAGCTCATGTTTTTCTCTGCAGACATGACTCACATCCCATCAACTCTTCCATTTCTTACCCTTATCAAGGACCACACAGGGCATAAAATATAAGCCTGGCCTCTGGTACTGTAGCTTTGGTACCGAGTCGGCGCATAAAACCACTGAGCATTAGGAATAAACAGAGGGATGTTTTCAAAGTGCATGTGAGGGCAGCAGCAGCCTGAGGGCAGAGTGAAAAAAATACTTACCTGTTCATTTACATTTTCACCGCACATTTAAGTCAAATTATCAGTGTATTCACATTTAGAGGTTCTAGAAATTATACTGCTCTGGTATTGAAAATCTCTTTTTATTATTAAGTGTAAAATAATTTCTTTCATAAACTACTATGGCATATTATACTGCCATTCAGTAACTGCTTTTGTTTTGTGTTTTTATTTCCTTTTTATGAAATATGATAGATCACAGTTTGTTTGTTTTTTACAGTGTGATCAGATGTAACCCGTAGCATTATCATCTTTATTACATACATACATACATACATACATACATACATACATACATACATACATACATACATACATACATACATACATACACATTATATTATATGCACTTTTGTAAACCTGATGCTTTTCAGGACTGTGCATTAAACATGTTATCTATGGTGTTTTACATGACTAACATTTTACAGATTTTTTTGTCATTGTTTGACATTACTTTGAATATGTCAGGGAAAGGGTCGCAGACAGAGATTAGCATGAAGCCCTGCAGCTTTAAAAAAAAGTGTCATCAAAAATTCATTTGGAATTCAGCCTGAAAGCAGCCTGCCCATCTTGTAACGCATAAAAAAAAACTCATCAGCTGGGCTTTATATCGTCACCTCTTCACCAGCTTTGCCTCCTGATTCAAACGGTCATCATCATGTCATATATTGATACTATATGCAATCATGGAGACCTTGAGTGGCTCAGTGGTTTGTGTATTGTGGTTTACAGAGCCTTCATTGAGATGAGTAATAATACAGAAGATACAGTACATGAGATGCCACTCATAGATTAAACATTCTGAGCTCCTACGATGATATACCAGGAAAAAGGGACACGCTCTCCATTTTAGTGGTCAGACCTTCTCTAAATAATTTTAGGTAACCACCATAAACCCATCAGTCACACCAGCTCAGTGTGAGCCTGACAGTGAATAAAGAGTAACTTTTTCACAGCCATTATGCAGAACGATTTACAGTTAAATTGTTACCTCATCCATCTGTGTGGCGCAGTATTGTGAAACAGTCAGACGATCATTCACTGTGGCTGATCAGCATTCCTCTCTGCTCATGAAAAAGACTGGTTTGTCATGGTTTGTTGGGTTGAGGCCACACTGCTGATGTAATCAGGTCTAAACCAACGCACTGGAAGAGACTCATTTCACATCATGTTTGTATTTTCATGCATCAGAATCAACCAAAAGCCCAGCAGTGTCACATGTGTTGGATCTCCTTCTTCACCATAGACCTTGTGATGTTGCACAGCCTGTAAACATGTACAGTTTTAAAAATGCACTTTTTGATTATTTGGTCATATTTAAAGCAATCTGATATGTCCTACTGTCACGGATATGTCATTAGTATTGTATAGCTCATTATCAGTACGTCCCATAAACAGACCATATATGTGACCTTCATGTTGACTGAATCACTTTGACAATAAAAGGTTGCTCACATCCACCAGTCTGCTGGACATGCTGTATTCCAACACAGTGATCTTTTTATATGTCTTACTGTCATCCTCTGTTCCTTTGTCCGCTGAGGACATGGGCATTAGACAGTTTCTCAGACCCAAAGCTGCCACCATTCAAATGAAGGCTAACCGCCTGCTTTGGCCTCTGAACTCGCCGGCCTTGTTGTTTGCTCCCATAAGGCCTGTAATGAACAAAGAGGGTAGGCAAGGAAATGTCAGAGCACTGATGGGGAATTGTGATGTAATCACAGAGAAAGGTCAGGAGGAGCGAGGAGGGAAGGAAGGAATCCAATATTATCAAATAAGTATCATGCAACTGAAGAATGCAGATTGGCTGTCAACCACAGTAAAACAAAGGAAAGGTTCACACTGATATTGTAGTTTAAGGTCATGTGATTTTATTTGGCTGGCACTGCAGCCTGTCCACATTTCAACCCATGAAACCAAACATCTACACAAACCACGTCTTTTCCTGCCGTAGACATAGGCTCATTTGGATAAGCCAAGGTTTGTGTTTATTACCACAGTTTGCAATGACATATATATCTACAGAGATTAGCATTAGCATTTGTGTAAGTGCATCTGACAATAAAGTGAAATGTCACACAGATGGGGAATGCGTTGCATTGGAACAGCAATGCATGTAAAATAAATGTGCTTATATTTAGAAATTTGTCAGATTTTGTGCTGTTTGTGCTTGATTAAAAGAATAGTTTTGAGAAATACACTTGATCATACTAACTGAGAAGACTGATACCGCACTCACATCTGTAAACACGAAGCAGCAGTCACCAGATGGTTAACTTATCTTAGGCTGGAAACAAGGGGGAAGAGCTGGCCTGGCTCTGTCCAAAGGTAACAAAACGAGCCTCCCAGCAACTCACTAATGAACATGTTAAATCTTGTTTGTATAATCTCTACTTCCTGGAGTCTGTGCCTCCTGGCAGCCTCAAAGTGACGACAAGACTCCAGGGCGCCAAAAGGATGAAGCAAATAAAAGATGTGTTGCTTAGTGAGCTTAACTGATGTTGGTTTGCAGATTTGTTCCATCCAACAGAGCCAGGCTAGCTGATTGCCATGTTTCCAGT
>NC_092064.1:14771445-14808945 GCF_039877785.1 Chaetodon trifascialis
CACACGCATGAATACATGCACAGACACACGCAAATATGGCAACTGATGAGTAAAAGATTAGACATCAGATGGTCAGAGAGTGTCAGTGTCAGAGCGCAGACTGTGTGTGTGTGTGTGTGTGTGTGTGTGTGTGTGTGTGTGTGTGTGTGTGCGTGCATGCGTGCGTGTGTGTGAGACAGAGAAAGAGAAAATTAGAAGAGAATGAAGAGACAGGCCACTGACCACAGATGACTCATTACTAGACCTGAGCTGATAAATGGAAAACAACACGATCAGTGCAGGACACACACAGACACACGGTGTGTCAAACGGTCTGCGAGTGACGGGGCAGGAGGGGGATATGTAAAAACTAGAAATGAGATGGACTTCTTTTATGCTAAAAATAGCATTTTGAAACCTCAAATCTACTTAAAGCAACCCTGAGATAAGTTACAGTGATAAATCATAAAAGAAATAAATTGTTCATACATCCATACTTGTTGATTTGGAAGAGGTTTGGTGTAGATGTGCCACAGCTTATTAATAAAACCATAGGGACTCCAACCTATTTCTGCTGCACTATATGTACACCCCATGTAAAGAGAGGCAGCCCTGGAGTAAAACTGTTACTACAGTTACAATTGTCAGGAGGATTTAGTGTTCATAATAACAACAACAAAGAAGGCCAGCGCAATGGAGGAGACACAAAGAGACACTTAAAGCAAGTGAGAGGCCAAGACAAATACAGAGAAAGAGCAAGACAAGAAGAGTAAATGAGAAGGAAATGGACAGAGGGGGGTTGTCTGTCCCAGATGGTTTTAACTCCCATTACAAATCAGCCAAGAGGGTTTAAAGCTCAATGTGCACCATCTTCTTTCCTTTGTTCCCCCAAGGGCATCGTTTAAGAAAATGATCACCAACTTCACTCCACATTTGGCAGGACAGCTGTTTCAATGGGAGTCCTCCTCCCAGCCCTAATAACAGCAGCTACTGAAAAGTGATGATCAAAAACAACTAGCAACTACCAACTTTAAGAATTTCAATATCAAATACTCATTTCAGTAAAGAAAAAAAGGATCATGAAACAATTTCTTAATGTCACTGGAAATGACAAACAATGGCAGAAAAAACAAGGTGAAGGTGGGAAGCGAGGATGTTTAACTCACAAATAGTCACCATTTCTGAAAACTGTTTCAGGCTAATTAAGCAAAGGTAATTGTCCTGGGACCAGATATCATTATAACTCTCCACGTCCCATTTTGGCTTCCAACCCACTTGCTCGAGAAATGTTATTTTACAACCTCTGAATCCAAAGTGGACATGTACAAACTGTCCCTGTGTGCAGTGGATGTGAGAGCTATGCTCACTTGTTGCTGCACCACTGCTGTTTAAATCAATTTATTCAAATAGCCCTAAGACATAGCCACAATCTCACAGGGCCTCGCAAGCAGCCACACTGCGAAACAAAGAAAATGGAAAACGGTAAATTGAAATGACATCCCTCACACACAGGACCCTTGCTGAGAACAAGACAATGTAGGATGGATGCAGAGAGCAGGCCGTTCACACCAGAACGTGTGCATGTGGCTCAGGGCAGCAAGTCACACAGGCCAAATAAAAAGCATGTGATGCTGCATACAGTGTCTGAGTGTCACATCGTTTTTAAAGTAACACTTGCAGCAACAAAGAGTGTTGAGTTGCATTTGGTGTAAAAGGCCAACAAATCACACATATAACTGATGTTTAGGAGATAATGGAGATAAAGTACAAGGAAAGAGGTGCCACTGCAAGTACAATATCATTAATAAGAACTGGTGGAAAGGAACTAAGTACATTTAGTACAACTTAAGTACAATTTTGCCTTTTCCTTGGACTTTGAGTATTTCCATTTGATGCATCTTTATGTATCTGTAAATCTATAAATGATCAAATAGTAAAACAGTATAAATATACTCATTGCCTTTGTTAGGTACACCTGCACAATCCAATAGAGCTCAGCCATGAAGTTGTTTTTATGATATCTATAATGTTCACTTCTTGTTAACCCAGGCGCTGACTGAATTATATGTTTTATAACTGAGGTCTGAGCTGTTGTATTCAGTTATATTAGACTGAACAGGTGCACCTATTAAATGGTCTCTGAGTGTATGGAGCCATTAAAAATAGCTGGATCTTGACCAACCACATGAATATGTGGATAACCCCATAAAGTAGAGTACTTTTATGTGTATTTTGCTGTTAATACTTCTATAACACTTCAATCTTTTTCTTGTAAAGGAGTATTTTCACATTGTGGGAGAACTACTTTTAATCAAAGAAAGGCTGGGAGTTAAGTTTCCAGCGCCGAGAATAAGAAACAAGAACACGAGGCGGCTGGAGACGAGCTAATTGACTGTTTAAATGTGATTAGTAGTTGAGAGTCATCTGATACTGCTCCGCCTGAACGTAATGCCAGTCAATTAGAAACAGTAGTAAAAGTAAAACCTTTACAAATGTTCTGTTATTATAATAAGAGAACGTTTGTGAGGTACAGAATGGGTGTATGGCTGCAGGTTGACAGCCATACACCCCCAGTGCATGATGGGAGTGAAGGAAATTGATGGCTTGTTCCTGACTCTTCGATATAAATTCTCCAAACTGGAACTACAACACTGTACTGTTTAAAGTATGATGGGATTTTCAAAATAAAGTAAACATTAACTGTGTCAAAGCCATGTTAGTAGGTGTTAAACGTGTTATATCTACAGAAGGCAACCATAAGCAAATAATGACATCAGTATTAATAAGGTCTCCTATTTGATATCTGCGTGTGTGTCTTTGCGAAAGTGTGTGTGCGTGCAGACAGATTGGCTGAGGCTGCGTGGGTCAGTGAAGACCAGAGAGAATAATGGATGTGTTGTATCCACAGGCAAACTGTAACAGGAGTAGGAGGAAGAAGGAAAAGCAAATGAAAAGGCGAAAGAAGAGAACTGCAGGGAGCCGCAGACGTCCAGTGCAGAATGAAGACATACAGCCAGCGAAGCACACGTGTGCGTAATTCTATTACGCTCTAATTCAGTGAAGTCAACAGATGAAGCAAGGAGAAGGAGATAGAGGGAGGCGGGTGAAAGAGAGTTCAGGAAGGCAAACCAGAGACAGAGGGAGACAAAAAGGTGGACGAGTCAGTACACAAACAAAAGGTGTGTGTGTGTGTGTGTGTGTGTGTGTGTGTGTGTGTGTGTGTGTGTGTGTGTGTGTGTGTGTGTGTGTGTGTGTGTGAGTGTGTGTGTGTGTGTGTGTGTGTGTGAGTGTGTGTCTGGTCCAGGCTCACGTCGTGCTCGCTGTCCACTCAGAAACCAACCTCTGACCCCCGCACATCAAACTCACTCCACCCAGATCTCCCCTATTCCCTGTCACACCCACACTTGTTCTCTCCATGCCACTGTCTTCCTTCCATCCAACCTGTCAGCTCTCATCATCCGCTCCTCTGAGCGCTGATACATGATTGTGGAAGACAATTATTTGAAGAAAAAAAAATGAGAGACATAGAGGGGTGTGTGTGTGTGTGTGTGTGTGTGTGTGTGTGTGTGTGTGTGTGTGTGTGTGTGTGTGTGACATTCAGAGCTGGATTTCCCTGTGTGTCAGCAGGGGAGAAGGCAAACCCAGAAGTCCCCAGTACATATATATATACACATTACACATATTGTGTATATTATATATTATATTACAGTGTGTGTGTGTGTGTGTGTGTGTGTGTGTGTGTGTGTGTGTGTGTGTGTGTGTGTGTGCGTGGGTGGGTGCACGAGCTGGCAGCTGTCTGACAAACTGTCAAACTATTAAAGTAAACAAAACCACCTACACACTAACACACACACATTGTATGAGGAGTCATGTGCTGTCAAACAATATGATGATGATGATGATGATGATGATGATGACAATGATGACGATGATGACGATGATGGTTGGTGTGATTACAGCTGTGATTCTACCGTGATGCAAAAGTCATTGTTGATGAATATGGCGGTAGCGATGATTAGGATGATAATGAGGCTGATGATGATTAGGCCGCTAATGATAATGATGATTGCCAGTCTGTTCCCTCTCTCACTCTCTGTTCTGGACGTATCACTTTCTCTTGACTGCCATTAATGCTACGGTAAAGAGGAGAAAGTGAAACAGGAAGACAGCGTTATGTCTCAACACTCGCATTAATCATTCCACATGCATCAGCAAAGATGCATGCCTTTATTTTCAGCTATAAATAGATGGGCTGTATCTGTGGCATCGCTGAGTTCCCCTACCCTCATATGCACACACACCTATGAGCATGACGCATATCAACTATCGTATTTACACAGAACTTCAGTTAAAGTCATAGATTGACTGGACAGGCAGAGAGTGACCGTGCAACATCAAGCTCCTCTAACTGTCATATTTACATAAAGATAAAGTGCCAGTTGTACATAGGAACCCCTCCCTAACTCCAAATGTGTGTGTGTGAGTGCATTTTCTACTTCTGTTTGCAGAGCTGTTGTGAGGAAGCGCACCTGTCCTGTATGAACAAGCATGACACACACACACACACACACTCGTGCACACACGCACTTTTATCCCTGCTGATGCAGACGTGATACACCTCTCCTTCAGCACAAACAGGACATACCCTGAGGAATCACACAGGCAAATGAGGCTGATTTACACAATCCTGACTGGCCTGTTCACTACACACATACACAAGCGTGCGCACACACATACACACACACACGCACAGAGAGAAATGGCCTCACAGGTACAAAGATAGAAGATAGAGGGGGCTGGGAAAAGCCCTCTGCTGTTCTGGCTACCCTTATGCACACAGACACACACCCATGTACGCACACACGCACACGCATGCACACACACACGCGCGCGAGCGTGTGCACACACACACACACACACACACACACACACCACTTTATTTAACAAAGCAAACACCTGGTAGCTTGCTCACGCTCCTCAGACCCGGATACACCATCAGGAAAGCACAAACACACACATTTACACAGAGTGTGTTTAATTTCTATCTCTATATATGAGAGGAAAGTGTATCTCAGAGTAAGTGACAGTAATCAGCTGTCAGGTCAGAGGAGTGAGTACTGAAAAGGTTGAAAATGTGGAAGCAACCTTCCCAAAATGGTCATGAGCGGTGGAGCCAAATCTCTCTTACAGTGAAAGTGGCGACTTTTGAGCCAGTTCAGCACTAAATTGCCAGTCAGTCAAGTTAGAGGCTGAGAGGAGGCTGGAGTGTGTGCTGGCTAAGTGAACTGCAAGTATAACGATGATATAACAATATCTTTTTCTAATTTCTTGATCAATTTGAACACTCTCCAGGAGTTATAGGTCCCAATTGCTGCTAAATTTAATCAAATCCGTGGTTAGAGTCACACTGTCCACATTGTTCAGATGAAAATCTTTCAGCATTGATTCAAGTATGTCTGTAAGGCCTATGTGTATGAGTGTACTGTAAGTAGGCACGTATTTCTAGGAATTCATCCAAAAATTAATGATCTTCTTAACTTTATAACTGAAAAGGTTTCACTTCTATCTACTATCTAAACGTGTGCATATTCAAGCTACTTCCATAACGATCTATTCCTATTCAGGAGATAACTGCGTTTTTTGCCACAAATGTGCTGTGAGAGCAGAGTCTGAATTTGTGTATCCTCTGGGTCTCTGTCCCAGAACAGTAACAAAGCATTATTAATGACTGTGGTCAAACATAATGTGTAAGATGGGATGCTGCAGTTTCTCTGTGGCTGGAAGTGGCATCGCTGTCCCCATGACAAATCCACACCGACTCCAAAGACGAACATCTAACACCTGAGGCCAACTGCCATGACGGCTATTTGACTAGATAACAAAGTTTACTGATGAAGTGCTTTCACGTGTCTGTCACACCATTACCTTATCTAAACAACGATCAGGAACCACAATATTACATTTCCACCCACTGCACCTTGTGTTCTTCATGTCAGACTGTACACTAACGCAGATCTAGGGCTGGTTAATCATTCAGCTAATACCTAAAAATAACCACAAATGACAAGTTATCAGGACATATTATAATGTCTTAAACCTGCACAAAACTCATAAATCAATTCAGAACAATACAAAACAGAGAAAAGCAGCAAATCCTCACATTTCAAAAGCTGTAACCACTGAATAAAAGATTTCATTTTATAACTGAACTCATCGATTCATTTGACTCATCAGCTAATTGACTACGCCTTTCAGGCCTACTGTGCTATTGTCCCTTTCAATGCATCCTTTTGCTCGCTTCCCTGCGTGTTAAATGAATGCAAACTCCACAGAAGTCAACAGAGCGAGCTGACACATTACACGCCACTCTACCTCATATCCCCTGGGTAGAGACTTGAAAATAGTTTCACTGGCAGAGGAATATGGTATCTCTGGAGAATTAAACCTGCCTCCTGAGGCTGACTCTTGCTCTCACTTCTCTTGAGTTCAGGGGATTTCTTTCAGTGTGCATAAATTCACAACCCGACCTGTACCCATTTATGAAGAGTGCCTCCAACACGGGATGCGTTCACTAACAGTTATCCACTGCAGACTTTACAGCTGCACTGTTGCCACCACGGTGGGTCTATTCTTTTTAAATCCATTTATTTGCACGCTTACAGAGCACAACATATGCTGTGTTATCTATATACTTCCAATTATAATGCATTTTCTTTGTCATATAACAAGCTGTTAGCGGGCTGGAGAAGCCTCTGCAACTCCCATGCAGCACAGAGCAGTGGTTAAAGCATGTCAGCAGTTTCAATCATACGGGAATTTAGATAAAGCGCTTCCCTGACTGTACAGCAGAGCAGGGTTTCCACTTTTTATTATACCTGTGAGGGTTTCTTAGGGCTCTGGCACTCCATAGAAAGTGATCAAATGCATAGTTTGTTGTATTCTAACATATTCGGTGGGGTAAAGCATGGCTCACCTTAATTTTGTGGACGGACTTCCCCTCCTCCAGACCCTGGCTCCACACTGTGATGCCCCGCTTGTTGTAGTTCATCATCCAGCCCTCCTCGCACAGACACTCCGCCTTGAAGCTGGCAAACGCCCGGTCGTCCGGGATGGTCACAGTCTGTCCAGACATGGCTTGTTACTGGGGAGAGAGAAGGGGGAGGTGGGTGTGGGATGGGGGGGGGTGTCTTGGAGACTCCTAGTGGGCCCGGAGGAGACACGTTGAGCCGGGGGGTGAATGAAGGGAAGCCGAGAGCCTCTTCTGTGGGGATAACTTGTCTAATTCAATTTCCTGCGTGCAAGAAGCTTTTGTAGGCTGCACCGCGTCTTGTGATGATCCGCGTGCGTGTGTGCGCGCGCGCGCGTTCAACGGGATGGTATAACAGCCGCAATCCAACCCGCACAAACTAATCAAACGAGGTGTGAGACGCAGCAACGCGGGGATAACGCAAAGAAGTGTCCAAAAAAAATGCGATGGATGAACCAAACGTGCCTCTTGGCGGATCGCGGTGGTTGAATAAGTTTCTGCCCGGTCCTCCAGTCCTCAGAAACAGCCGCTCTTCAGACAAACCATATGTTTGTGTTTCCGCTCGCCACTCTGCTTTTCTTTCTCTCTCTCTGTCTCCCACCCTTTCATCCGTCTGTCTCTCTTTCTCTTTCTCGATTGTGGTCTTCTTCCGTGGGCTTACATTAGTGTAAAGCTGCTCTCCATCGCTGCGTCGCCGCTGTGGCAGGTGGTAGAGGAGAGGCGATGAGAAATAAGAGGAAGAGGAGGAGGTGGAGGGGGAGAGAGGAGGAGAAACCAGGCAGGCAATGCAGCTACGGGTACAGTGGAAACACCTCCCTGTGCTGCCTTTAGGTGCGCCTCGTAAAGATCTTCCTCAAGACATTTTGTCCGTTTAACTTCTGTCCGTCATTCTGCTCGAAATGCAAACTTGTCATAAATAATACAACATATAACCACTTTAAGTACTGTAGTTAATCGTAGCTTATTTAAAAGTCTGAAATAGCCTATATTGAAAAGATGCAATGCAACCTGCATCTTAAACCATGGTAGAAACTGGTTGTAATGCGGTCTTGGCTCTTTTACTTACCAAGATAAAATGCTCCACATTGTTTTAGGTCCTAGCTGTTTTGACTCACTCATTGTGAACATTTCTGAAGGTACTCAGTGGAATTACTAGTATGCAGCAACGTTTTGATAAGCACATCCCCAGGGTTGTCTACTTCTGAGACAACGAACAGATAACTTTCACTGAGTGATGTTAATCAGAAACAGATGGCAATATTAGCATCTAGCATCTTTTTATAGACTTAACCTTTGTTGCATTTTTGCACACCAAGTACAGACAGTACAGTTACAGATTAACTGATGTATTCACATTCATTTATGTGAAATCAGAACGTGGATAAAACTTAAAGCTAAGTGGATAACTATATTTGTTATGTAGCTTGTTAACAATAAAATATTTGGTTTAATTTATGTAAGCTTTTAGCTCATGTTTCGTTTGCTGAACCTATTTCGTTAATGGGAACAAAATGATTCAGGAACTACAGGTAAGCTGTGGAAGAGTTCAGCCTGTGTTTTCTCTCCTGTCACAAGAGTTGTGTAGTGTAAAATTAAGAAGTGAAAAACACAGCAACTGTGAAAAAGGTTGTCTTCATGGCCACTTTAAACTCTATTTAAAGCTATTTTCCCCACATCTTAAACATACAGCATCTCCTGTACTGTTACTATGGTTGTAGATCGTTTATATATCCCCGACAGTATTGAACGCAACCCGCGCTATCACACCATACACGCGCACCTTTTTGTAAAGTAGTTCCTGGAGCAGCGGGCGCGCGCCTGGCTCCTGTTCGCTGACGTGGAAAGTGCTTGTCTTCACACGTCTTTCTTTCATACTTCCTTATGACTTGTTCATTGCTAAAGTTGTCAGTTATAACAAGGGACAAAGTCACTGCTGCTGACAACAATAAACGTCCGATAAATTACCTGTAATGCAATATTACTCCAGGTGTCACCATGTATCTTATATCTCCTCACTCTGCTTCCCTGTCTCCATCTATTTTCTACTCAGTGTGTCGTGTCATTTTCTGTCATCGCTCTTCCTCCTTTCATCTCGAGTGTGTAAGCCCATTATTGGCCTCCTTCACTCAATTTGATTTGTGGGTGTACTCACGACGTCTGAAGGCCCAAATAAGCTGAAGTGCACCTTATATTTTCCTACTTAGGATCACATAAGTATTTGTGTAAAGCTATAAAACAAAGATAGGTCTTTAGGTGTGATCCCTCCTGCAAACATGGACTTTACTCATTGCTTTGAACAGGAGCAACACAGCTTTTGGGTTATTGAAACTGTGTTTTAAACCCAAAATCAAACCCAAATATCCCAAATGACAATTGTTCAGTCTGTGGTTCCCAAACAGGGAGGGCAATACAGCAGGGTCACACATGCCCAGGAGGAAAACGTTGACAGAAACTCAGACTGAATAGAACTTTTACACATGATTAGGTGCTGCACTGCGTTGCAAAGACTTCCAGAACAGAGTCATAATTAATGTATTAGTGCCACTTGTGATTTTCCTGCTATGACATGTCAATATGTCTGCAATGAAAAAGGACAAGGACACAAATATCAGATGCCACATAATGTCATTGTTGTTGTTGTTCATAAGGAGCTTAGAATGGGGCGTAAGCATATCAAGAAGTTGATGTCACTTGAGCTGTGTTCGTTGGTGAGAATGAATATATTAAATGGGAAGGCTGGTAAAGGTGCCAGTGGATTTATGATAGCAGAGCTCTTATGATTCATGTGTAGTGGTGAGGCACAGAAGCCTATGACAGCACACAATATACACACCCAGTACATCTCGGCTCTACTCCAACATGTCTGTTCTGCTCGGATTGCATTTCAATCATGAGATTTTTTGTTTGTTTGTTTTTGATGAAATACACTGTGTCTTTAGTGGTGACCTCATCATATACAAGCAGTATGTGTAAATGGAAAAAGTCAGTCATTAAAATTATTGGATTTCTGAACCATTCCTGCATCTCAGCCGGGAATTATTAAATTATGCTAATCACTTTGTCCAGCCATTCTCAATATTGTGTCCGAAACTGAATATGACATTTGATGAACAAGATGACATTTGTCTGTAATAAGCCACTGCGCAGCCACAACCACCAAATTAAACTGGGCTTTAACGCCATCTGGCGGCCATGATTAACTATTTAAGGACAAGTGCGCTGACAAAACAACAGTTTGCGCCAATAAATGTATGCGTATACGAAAAGACCAGAAAACCAAAAGAACTCTGTTCTGTCCGGATACAGTAAATAAACTACTCGCGATGCGCATCGTTGTCTGTTGGGCTGCAAATACAGGGCAGGCATGGTGGAATAAGACGGTTATTTTAGGCAAGACGCTTCAAAAGTAATCATCAGGACTTTAATATAACCTGTATGTATCGATGTCCTTTCAGTATCAGTGTACCTCTTTGCCGAAAATATATGAGACACTGACTGACTCCTGTGTACTGCGGTTTAACTTGATATAAGCGAACGCGGAAGTATGTAACAGTTACTTCTCTCGCCGTAAGACCTGACGCAAGGTTTCCAGCTAAACGACATTTCCCAGAATGCACCGGACATTCTGGCGACATCCACGCTACGATGAGGTGAAGCAGTTGTTTTCGTCTCGGAGGTTGTGATTAGCTGCCTGTAAATTGAGGTATAACAGCTATTATCGGGATTAACGTGGTGTCCTTGGCCTGTGGAGAATCTGTTACCCTCCGGAATTACCGCCAGACTGAGGCTTTCATCCTCTGCTTCGCTGTCGGTGAGGTTATCGCCATGTTATCATCTGTTCCCACCAGGCTGTTTGCGCGAAGGTCGCGTAGCCTGTCACCGTGCAGCCGCGTGCTCCAGACCAGTGCGAACGGTGCCGCATGCCAGGGCATCCGCGAGACACCGGCGGAGACCAACCGCAACCCCATCGTGTCCACCTCCCGGGTGTCGAGAAGGGGAATTTTGGCTGAGGAGACCGCTGGTACCAGTGTAAACCCATCGGTGCAGTACCACCACCTCGCCCCTAGGTGGCTGTCCAACCTGCAGAACCGCCGCAGCTCCTGGGCGGCTCTGGCCAACAGAGGGCGCAACAACAACCAGTATTGGGAGGAGAGCGGGCAGGGCGGCGGAGGTGATGGCCGGGGAACAGGTGGAAGATCCAGCAGGACAGGTGTAGCGTCTGCCGGCGTGCTGTCTGCTGCTGCCGTGGCCTTTTGCCTGAAGAAAGATTCTGATAACAAAGGTAAACTTAGCAGACATTGTGTTGTCTGACATGGTGTGACTCCTTGTCTGCTTTGCATGGAAAATCTTGTGAATTGATAACAACTAACTCCAAATCCAAACAAGGCTTTAAAATACAATTTTGGTATGTCTCTAATTTCCAAATATGTACTGAAGTTTTCTGTATTCTTCTTCTGTAATGTTTTTCCTCATCTGTGTCTGTCTTTACAATGACAAGGTGATGCTCTACTGGAGGCAGCAAGGACCAATAACTCTCAAGATGTTACCAGGTAACCCCTCCCCCATCACACACACACACACACACACACACACACACTATATATATATATATATATATATATATATATATATATATATATATATATATACACATACAGTCTAAATGAATTCATTTCACTGACACATTTCATGCATATTGTATTCTGCATGTACTTCACAGACCATTAGATGGAGATCATCCTTGGCTCTCTCCATTGTGAACCGCGTGATTCAAGGAGTCTGTTACTAAGTGTGTTTATAACCTCACCATAATGTCAGAGAAGATTAAATACTACCTCGACTTGTCATGATGGCAATGGACTGTTTGAGGATGCAGATACCTCCAAGCAGTTTTGAACTGAGGCTTTGGACAAAGCTCAGTTTCTGGACACCTTCCTGGTTATTGTACTACAGTCTGTAATTGATAAATGGTACAATTTTCCTTGAATGTGTTAAATTAGGCACTATGTTAATGTCACTGTCAGCCTGTAAGCACACAGCTCTTGTAAGTTAGCCATAATCTTCTGCTCTTTAGTATAGCTCAGATGTTACAGCCTTATTCAAGCCACAGATCATCTGCTGAGGCCAGTTTCTAGAACAGCCAGGATCATGTGCAGTCATGACAGCACAGTTGTCACCTGTTGTTGCAGTCCCACCGTTAACCACCAGGTGGGAGAAGAGCGCCATCTGTGTGTAAACACGTGTGTGGAGAGGAGGCGTCCTGCAGGGTGGATGTTAAGCTCGGCCGCTCAGAGCTCAGTTTCAGCTGCGTGCCTTTCACAGAAATTGAAATATTCCCCTGCCTTAAACTGAAAAAAGAAAAAAAGAAGTTTTCTACAATTATCCTTCACAGTCAGTCAACCAGAGCCACCTGAACAGGTGTGTAAGCGCAGTATCATCATCCTAAAATTTTATATGGAAATTCTGCTTGTGACTCCCAAAATATTCCAGAATTTAAATGTGCTTAGTAATATAGCAGCGTACATGTGTTCATCCGCGTGTGTCTCCATTTGCTTGCTTGGGTTACCTGTGCCCGCGTGGCAGATGGTGAAGGTGAGAGTGCAGCGAGACGGTCCGCTAGCAGACAGCCAGTCATCAGATCACAGATGTGTTAAGTGCTTGGCTTGAGTTTATAGAAGTGGTAGAGTGTCAGGGTGTGTCTGCTGAGAGGCGGTGGAGAGGATAGGGATCTCATTTTCACACAGGCTCTAGAAAAGCATTTGCACTACAGCTGCGGTGAAACCTTTTATAACCTTTTATAAAGCGCTTTAACGTTGGAAGATGTGCGTGAAGTTGATGCGCTGTCATAAGATCCAGGCTTTATCATGAAAAACAGATTCTATTGATAATGATGCTGGGATTTTAGGGATGGAAGCTGCTCTTTGTTAATATTTTGTACTTATATTCAGTGTTTAGAAACATGAAAAATAGTTAATATCAGTTTTATTGCAGCCTAGCGTGTGAAGTAGCATTTTGTCTCTGTGATGTTGTAGCTCACAGTAAAAGCTCAGATGTAGCTGTAGTGGTGAGCCTCCATGTTCTCCTCCCAAACCCTGACACTTGTACACAGACCAGGCAGTGAAAACAGAGCCAGAGAGCTTCAGAGCTGAGTGCAGAGCAGACAGAGGCCACCGTGTTGACTGTAAACACACACACTGTCTGCCTGCTTAGCACACGAGACGACAGGCGGATCGCTTACACGCGCACACACTTACAAGGACTGTGCCACTCTGGTACCTGATGTCATACCCTCGGGCAGAAAATCGACACACACCTGGCTTACACACACACACAAAGACATCACCTGGTCAAGGAGCAAGTATGAGTCGATGTTGATGTCGCTTTTTGTTTCTTTTTTCCCATCAGGCTGTTAAAGGAGGGGGTCGACCCAAATCACCGCCACCGCCTGGGTTGGACCGCTCTCATGGTGGCTGCCATGAACCGCCAGCACAGGTCTGTGTGTGTTGCGGTCAACTAAACCCACTGAACAAACCACACTTTGCGCAGTTCTGAGTTGCCGTCCCTGATGAGCGTTCGTGACTGTAATGCAGTGTATCACACAGCTGTCTGCACCAGTGAGCGCGTGAGCATATGTCATCCGCGCCCCTGCTCTCGTTGTTACAGTAGGTCTTCAGAAGTGCAAAGTGCGACTTTCAGACTGACAGACGGTCTTTACCCGTTCCCCCATCTCTCTGTCCAACAAATTAAATTAGCCTCCTGGCCCCCAGAACACACACAACACAGAGAGGGGCCGAGGTTAAGGCCGGGCCAAATCCAATTTACAGGATCTTTTTTTCCCCCCTCCATCGGGGCTGTGCGGTCACTTTTTGTTTAAGGGCCTCATGCGCCCGTGAGAAGCGTAATTGAAATTTGAATATGGAAATAGTTTAAAATGAGCTTATTTTAAATCTCAGGCTTACAGTCGCTCCTTGCTTTGTAGAACAGGTTGAATTATTGCTGCTAAAATGGAAACATTTGGACCTGTGAGTGTGATTGCGCCACAAGAAGAAATGTGAGAAAAAAACAAAAGTTTGTCAGGTTTCTGTAGAGTTACGGCAGCGTTGAAGTGCTTAATCGATCAGCCGCTAAAGGTAATTGATAACAATTTTTAATAATTTGTGAATAATTCAAGAAAGAAAAGTTACAAATATGCTGGTTCAAGCTCCTCAAATGTGAGAATTTTGGACAAAACGCTCTAAGATTGTCCTCAATGAAAGTAATTGTTAGTCGTGTGACGTGTGTGAGTGATTGTTGGGGTGGAACTGTTGATGTATGTAACATGTTTTTGGATACAGATTTGCATGTGAGTGTGTGTCTGTTTTGTGTGTGTGTCACTGCACTGTCGTGTGTGTGTGTGTGTGTGTGTGTGTGTGTGTGTGTGTGTGTGTGTGTGTGTGTGTGTGTGTGTTATGAGTGCTATAACTCAGCGAGGCAGTGACACTCCTCTGTGTTTAATCCCGTCTTCCAACCCCCCAGTGAGCCGTCACTGCTGCAGGGAAGACAGAACATCGGTTCACACACATCAGTCACACAAGTCTCTCACACACTCTCACACACACACACACACACACACACACACACACACACACACACACACACACACACTCATATCCACATACACAAGCAGGGATGCATGTGTGAATGTGTGCACAAACACACGGACGAGGGGAGTTTACACCAAATATCTTACAGGCCAACTGCCTATTACTCAGTCACACACAACTTTATTTGCAGCCGTTAAGTGAAAACAGTGGGAGCATTACTCATGAACGAGGTTTAGCCCGTAGCTAGAACGTCAGCGTGAGTCTTATTGTTGAATTACTTCGCCCCCCTCTCGCAATGTATTTATATTTTCCCCGACCAGAAGTGATAACTGCATTTTGAGAGGCCGAGGATTTCGGCGCGTCGACGGTTTGTAGGTGCGGCGTCCAGCGGGCGGCCCCTCTTGTGTTCGGGGGTCGAGGTGCGGCTGTGTGAGGGAATCGAGGTTGGAGTGTAAGAATTAAGGGTGAGACTTCAGGGGGGCGTGTGTTTGCTTAGCTTTGATGTGGGGAGGCGCAGGGCCTGGCCCTCTGTTTGCACTCTTTAACACACAATGCTCATCTCCATCTCTCCTTCTGTCCCTCCATCCCTCCCTCGCCGCATTCACGTGCACAATGAGCGCTCAGCCGAGTGAAACGCCTGTTGACCGTTCCGACCTGTCGGCCGAGCGGCTCGACGGGAGGGAGGGGGGACGAAACGAGGGGCAGGGCGGACGACGGTCGGAGAGGATGAGCGGCTCGTCGGGAAAGAGAGGAGAGGATAGTTTAGGTGTGGAGTGAGGGTGATGTGGAGTGGGATTATGGGTTTGGGATTAGCTGGATTTGAATAGTCCAGAGCTCCCAGTGAAATATTATCATGGTGTGGTCACGATCTAACACTATTATGATGTAAGAAGGCAGAATCAGTTAGCATAAGTGGGATATTGTTGTTTCTCACACTGAGACAATGTTCCCTCACTGATAATATAATAAGCAGCTTCTTCAGGGGTATTCTGCCCACGCCGCATTAAAGCCACAGTTATGGGTTTTCATGTCGTGATTTTCAGCAAAGTTTAATACAAAGGAGTCATTTTTATTAGATACTCATCTTGGCCTGTATTCACAAAGCTTCTTAGAGTCCTCTAAGAGAGCTCCTAACTTAGCCTTAAAATTCCTAGCAAGGAACCTTGATTCAGGAAGCGTCTGAGAGCAACCCTGAGCGAGGAGAGTACAGAAACTTTTATCTTAGTGAGGAGGTGTGGTTGATCCCGTTGCTAGGTATGACGCAGTCTTCTAACAGCTGTGATTGGTTGTTACAAAAAGGGAAAAAGAGAAAAAAAGAAAAGAAAAAATGAATGAACGGACCGTAAAATCAAGCAATCATATAACTTTGACTGTGTTAAGAAATGTGTAATCGTGATATTAATTTTATGTCTCAGCAAAACTCAGCAAATTTAAATTAAATGTGACAGCTTCAAAATGTTTGAGCGTGTCTCATTCACATGCAGATTATATTGATTTGCTTGTTGTTATGTTTACTGTCCATGCTGGTAATTTTACCACTTAATGTATTTGATATTAATGGTGGACGCAGACTCAGCTGTCAGCAATTCCTGTGATTGTTGGCGTCCTTATAAAAAGATTTGGCAGAATGACCAAAACAACGAACGAAATGGATAAAGAGTCACTTTTGCATTTTCCCCGTGATCAGGTATCGCAGTGTTGTGATGACTTTCATCCCAGGCTTCATTGCGTTACTGCGCTGGGTGGGACAATAAGCTCATCCCTGATGAGGCACCACAGGCATGATCCCTGCACGATCGAGCTGGTAGCGTGTCATTAAATCGCTGTCATTTAACGTACGGAGAATATCTCTCCTTCCTCTCGGTCTTTCGAGGAAGATTTTTCCTAGAATGACGTCTCTAAGAGCTACTTTTAGCCTTAGGATGCTTTGTGAATGCGGGCCCTGGAACTGAGAGATTGTAATCTACTTTTTTCGGTTTCACAGCTGCATCACAACTGTTCAATGATTGAGAGAGGGTCGAAGTTTGCTGATGAACATGAACTTCAGCCAAGAAAAAGTGGGTTAAATGGACGAATTAGGAGAAACACAATAAGCTAAGTCAAACAGCGGCCGTCAGAGTCGTGATGCCATGTGGTGAATGGTTTTCCAGGACAGCACAGCGAGGTAAAAGTACTGTACTGTACTGCAGTACGAGCCTCTGACCTGCAGCTCATCACTGAACTAAGGCCTGTGGCTGTTCCTTCTTCTCCCCCTTGTAATATTTAATGTAATCAGCTGACCATTTTTATTGAACGACAGCAGCCTGTGTGATAAATCAAGTTTCTTTTGGGTTTCTTTCTTCAGGGTTAGTCATTCCAAGATGCCCTCTTTAACAGAGTTTAACGAGTGTTTTCTTTGAGTGTTTTTTATATATCTTATGTATAAGCTGAGGATGTAAAATGTATGTGTCATCATTTGCAAACAGAACAAATACTCGGATAAAAAGCTAAATAAGATAACATTTGACCAGCAGGTGATTTGACTGAAATAGAAAGAGGAAAGGTTAAGTGCAGGGACGCTCTCTTGCTGGCATCTTTCTGACCCCAGGTGTGCGCCAGGTGAGATGAGGTCAAGTGAGGTCCAGCGTCTGGAGCAGGTGGTCAGAGACATGGATGGTCAGTTCGGCTCGGGTGTCCATTGTAGCCCAGGAGAGACGGAAGTGTCTGTTTCCTGTCTTCCCTCCAGGGCAAGGACGGGGAAACTAACACCAGCCCCCAGCAGCGGCACCAGTCACCTGCCGGCAAACCTCGGCACAACCTGGCCAGTTAAATCCAGCACACTGGGCAGCGGCTTGTTAAGCCAACAAGCCTCCGATACAAGAGCTGGATGGTGGCATAGCGGGGAGAAGGTCTTTTAATTGGTTTAATCTTGCAGTGTACAGGTAACATTAGGAAGTGTTGAATTTCAGCTTTTGGCCCAGTCCTTTAAAACGGGACTTTAACCTAATTAACCCCTGCATGCCTTCGGTTTGGCCTCAAATTAGTGCTGCAGCTCTCCTCCTAAATGTCCCAAATAAAGTTAGCCACTTGATCATCAGTTGATTAGTAAAACTATAAACTGTTTTCAAAAGCTCATTAGTTTTCGCACTGTCCTGTGTAATTAAATCTCCCTCTTTCATCTTTTTAGCGGCACTTCCCTCCTTTCATCCACTCCTCCTCCTCCACCTCCTCCTCCTCCTCGCTGCTGTTTTCCTCTCTTTATCCCTGCGTGTTTACCTTTCTGATGCCATTAACTCTTTTCAGACCGTCTCATTTCTTCACACAGTCCTGCCCAGCCTCATGTGACCGACCACCGTTTGTGTGTGTCTGCATGTGTCTCGGAGGATGCGTCGACGTGTTTGTAGAAGTGCTTGCAAGGGTGAGAGGAGAGCCCTCCGTGGGTCACGGCCCCCCCGCCAGCCCCCAGCCACAGTGATACAGTAACAAAAGGAGACCCCCCGATAGTCCTTTATACCCCCTCAGCAAGGTCAGACACAAAGACCTGGCCAGGCTGTTCTCAGCCTCGCTCTCCCACAAGAACACATGTTCTGCAGTGACGATACCATCTAGCAAAGTCAGATTTTCATTATGTTAATGGAGATGAAGGGAAGGTCTCATTCTTATTCTGTTTTCTTCAATTTTACTGATCTGTGATTTTTGAGCCTGGTATCACAAACAGACATCAGTACCAGATTCCATTTAGAGCTGAAAAGATGATTGAAATGTTCATCAGTCATCTTCTTACTGCTTCTGTAGTGTGTTTAAAGCAACATGCAGCTTCTCAAATGAGACAATCTGATGTTTTTCTTCATTAATTATAATTGGAGGCTAATTATCTTTAGGTTCAGGCATCTCTGTGGGCTCTGGGAAATTTCAATTTCACTATTTACTGATAAACATTTCACAGAAATGAATGTTTCGTCCCTTATTCCATGTATCGACACATGCTTCAAAGAGTTTAGTGCTTTGTTTTTTGGGGGTGAGCAGGGTGTTCGATTCCACACTTCACCTTTAAATTGACAGAGAAAACCTCGTCATTCTTGACGTCAAACCTCGTGAAAGCACAGCTTCTCCCAAAGAGACGCTGGAGTCTGTTTCGTGGTCATGCGCTCTAAAGAAGGCGTCCACCTCTTCCTCCTATGAATAATCATTTAGCTCCATTTGAGCCCTTTCAGGCCCCCGTGCCATAACCATTTAGCTGAAAATGATCCATCACTCCCTCCCAGGCTGCATTACATAGTCACAGGTTTAATGACAGCCAGCAGCGTACTGGCAGGGTTCATGTTTCGGCCATCGCCCCCTGTTCTCGCTCTCACTCGCAGCAGACTGGCTGGCTAGTTTTTGTGTGTGTTCATCGGCCTGCCTGTGTGTCAATGTCAAAGCCATTGCTCATGTTCATAGTGGTAAATGTGAAGAGTGTGTGTGCGTGTGTCCTGTAGACGGAGAGACGGTACCCGGAATGTCCGCTGGGTCACAGTGAGTGGTGTTGCCGAGGTTCTCGTGTTTGTTCTATAAGGCGGTACGCTCCAATGAAGGACTGCACACAAACACACAGTGCGACACACAAACCCCCTCCAGTGGCGCCGGAAACAGGCCCGACCCTTGCCCCTTCAATGTGCGCGTATGTATGTACATGTTACGAAGCAGACAAGTGTGTAGTGAAGGAGGGAAGCGGCCATTGGAGTGTGTCCGTCACAACGGGACAGACTGCGAGTAAATCAGGTGAAAACGTCGATGGAGGAATTAGATGTTTGCTTCTGCGCACAGCGTGTTTGTTTTCACGCCGTGAGGAAGAGAGAAGCTTTACTGTCACGGTCATGTTTGATGACGGGAGGGAAACAAATCCTGCGTCCCATTCCTGTAGCTGCTGTGGCACCTAATGTCGCTGGAGGAAGCAGAAGGAAAGAGCTTCCTATTCATACTGTGGTGACTGTCCCTTTAATGCCTGGTTGTTCAAAGCCATTGTAGGCGCTGTTGATGAGAAGTCTACTTTATGACAGTAGTGGATTTGCAATATTTTAGCATAAATGTGAAGAAGAACCTTTTAAATTTGTTTTTAATTCACCAAAAACGGGAGACCGTCAGATACAGAACTGACAACAGACCAGTTTGCTTTCACGTATCCTCACGAAGGAAACGTTGACTGCACGATGTCATGGTTATAGAATAATGACACTGTTAGCGTTAGCTTGGCTCCCTGTAAGCCTCGTTTTCACTGTGCAGTTCTCTCCGTCACCGGGTCTTCTGGGTAAATGAAGGCTTGATTTACGGCACAAAGGAAGTCAGGAGGCATATCCAGTCAGGCTGGCTGGATCTAGCTGCTATCTGCGTGTTCATATGAAAATAAAGAACAAACTGAAATTTTCTTTTCTTTTGTCTTGTTTCCCAGCGTGGTGAAGGTCCTGCTCGAAGCCGGCGCCGACCCGAACGCCGGAGACGACTTCAACAACGTTTACGACACCTCGCGGGAGAAGGGCATCCACTCGCTGGAAGGTGACACAGAAAACACACTTTGTGGCTGCGTGTGTGTGTTTGCTATATTACACATATGAATCCTAAGTGTTGAACCAGATATTACGAGACATTATGATTTGCATACATTTGCATATATGTACATGTTTCATTTCCTCCCAGTTATTTATTTTACATGTTCCTTGACAAGTAGTGCGTGTTTTATTTGTTTTTCTTCCGAGCTCTCACACAAACACGCAGACAGAATGGCACAGGGAGACACACACACACACGTACACACACACTTTACCCCCCCAGTGTGTGTTGGGTTTCTGCAGACATATTTATATGGGATATGTATATTGCAGACATTTATATGGCTGTCAGGTTTGGGTCCACGTGGGGCCGGCGTAGCGTGGGGAAGCGTTTCCCAGACGCACGCTGATGGATGGGCTAGGGGGGCCTGTGCGACGCTTTATTGGGTTAGCTATGATTATCCCGCCCTGTCTCTCTCTCTCTCTCTCTCTCTCTCTCTCTCTCTCTCTCTCTCTCTCTCTCTCTCTCTCTCTCTCTCTCACACACACACACACACACACACACGCTGCAGAAAGAGACTGCCGGAGAGATGGAGAAAAAGGGTGGGATGGATGGAGGAAGGGAAAGATGGATGAAGGAAGGGAAAATAGGAGGAGGAAGGCAGTGAAAGAAGGCGAAGGGAAGGGTAGAAGGTAGGGAGCGGCAATGGGTGGAGTGAGGGAGAGGTTAAAGACGGAGGAGAAGGAAGAGCATGTGGATGTTTGGAGGGGTGATGGAGGGAGGGAGGGATTGAAGGAAATGGGTGGGATGATGAGGGAGGGAGAGGAAGTCAGGAAATGGATGAGACAAAGTTATTGGGATGGGGGGGAGGGGGAGGGGGAGGGAGAGGGTGCAAGTGATGAAAGGAAGTGATGGATACCAAAGGAGGAGAGGAAGGAGGCGGAAAAATAAAAATGGATGACAGAGGAGTGGCACGAGATGAGTGCTCTTATGAAAAAGAGAAGTAAGGAGAGAATGATAGACTGTGTGTGTTATTAGTCAAGAGCAGAGCAGAGGAGGCCCGAAAGCACAGCTCGCATTACTCCGATGGTGTCGGACAGCTTAGCTTAAATCTGGGAAAATGAACAACTCTCGTAAAGCTGGAAACAGGGAAGACATTACAGTTGTGGGGGCTCACCATTGACTGTGAATAAATTAAAGTAAGTTCTTCCAGATTTCGAGGCTCAGACATTTCAAGTGGAAGTTGTGTGTTAATTCATCATATTCATCTCCTCGGCTTGCGTCTCAGATTGGACTCATGGCCGCCATCTTTCCCAACGTGCCCCCTTCACAAGTTTTAACATGAAAATCAGGAAAAATCTTACACCATCTTCCCAGCAGGCCTTTTGTGTGTGTGTGTGTGTGTGTGTGTGTGTGTGTGTGTGTGTGTGTGTGTGTGTGTGTGTGTGTGTGTTCGTTCTTCCTGTCCTGCAGTAGAAAAAGCATCTATCGTTCTAATCTTTCTTCTCTGTCCACGTGTTGCTCTCTGTCCCCTTCTGCAGTCCTCGTGTCCAGAGAGGATGAATTCAGCAGCCGGCTCAGCAGCAGGGCCGGCTTCCGCGGCTGCACGGCGCTTCACTACGCCACGCTGGCTGATGACCCACGCGCCGTCCGCATGCTGCTGGAGGCCGGTACGTCACAGCCAACCCAAACACACCCCGAACTCCACCTTAGAGTCCATGAGGGACCTAGGATAGTCCTGATATCAACATGTAGACTAAGGCTTGCTCCTGATTCTTGAACATGAGCCTAAATAAAATCTTTAGAGGTATGAAAGTAGGGTCCCTTTATAATTAAAATGAAGTCAATAATTATTCTTTATTATTCATTATTCATTAACTTTCTGCTCCTCTGACACCTGAACTGAAGATCGCTTCTGTGGTGTTAATTCATGCTTTAGAATTATTAATTGCATTGCGTGATTGATTCATGTGAGGAACAAATTCAGGCGTGCCGGTCTCATGTCGCCACGCTCCAGCCTCCTCACCTTACTCTTTGCTCTCCAAACTAAATGGTTCTCATTCTGCGCTCGGAGCTGGAGGCAGTATCATCTCTATCAGCTTTAAAAAGCTTTCCATGTATCATCATCTTAACGCCTCTACCCCCCGAGTAATATAAACAGTATTACAAAGCTCATTTGAAATTGATCACTTGTTCATGCCCCCTCTCCATTCACCCCCATTACACTCGCACCTGTCGTTGACTCAGCTCCACCGACACACACACACACACACTCGTGGACCCTCGGGGCAGAATATCCCCCTCAGTTTCCAGGCGAGCAGCTCTTAAACAAGCGAGGCCTAGTTGAACTGTGACCTCCGCACAGAACGTGCCCTTGGGGTAACTCCACAGTCACAGGATGTGTGTGTCTTTGTGATGGTGTATGTGTGTGTGTTTGTGCACTCAAGCTTCCGTTTTATTTGTTAACATATTCATGTATTCATGTGTGTTTTTATCCTTGTGATATGTTTAAGTTTCGACGTGCCTTTTTAGTCTTAATCTGGGGGACATTTGGAGACGTTGCTTTTTAGGTTGTCATGTTTTTAAGATAAAAACACCGCAGCCAGCACCACCGTCACTACACACACACACAGACAGAAGCTAGTATTAGTGTCTTGTTTATGTTTATGATGGATGGTGCATCCGAAGCACTTGTCTGCCCGTCTCTCCCGTCTCACCCGTGCGTCTGTAAGCACGCTGTACGCTTAAACAAATCACTTCGCCTAATTCGATCAAATGTTCCACAGACGCATTTTTGAATTAAAAAGGTAAGAAATTTCACAAAGCAGAGACATTTGTTTTAAGACAATTGCATTAAAGACGTGGCGGGTCGCTCCTCGCCCGACGGGGCCGTTGCCGGGTTGGCGCCACCATCGCGGCCAATAACAATCTTGACATCACAGACTTTCAATCACGAACACATTACTGTTCATGCGAATGGGCGCTTAATTAAGGACTTCTGGACAAGTTTTTAATGCGTTTTTGATTATTCTTGACAAAGTTTGTGTCGTTTGTCTTTTTCTTTAATCCACTTCCTCTTCGTAGCCTCCTATCCATCTTTTTTAACATTATCACAAAATATCTTATAAACTGCCACAGCTCCAGGACATCTGTGCGGGTTTGGGGGTGTGTGTGTGTGTGTTCGTGCCATCTTCCCTTCATGTATGTGCGTGTTGTATCTTATACCTTGTTATTTCCCCTGTGTTTGTGCGCGTCCACGCTCCGCTACTAACCGTGGGTTTGCTCCTTTGGCCTTAGCCAGCCCTCGACTCACATCTCCATCCATCACAGTCTCCAGGCCCACCCTCGGGCCTCTCTTCGGCCCACAGTCCCTCATACTACCTGCGGAGGCTCTCTAGCTCCTCCCCAGGCTCCACATCAGGCCCGTGGCCAGGGGCACTCTGTAATGGACGGCTCCGTAGGTGGTGGCAGGCCAGAGGAGTCACACATGCTCACGGACGCACACAATACAGATACAAGGACACACTCACTTGTGCACAAAGAGCAGCAGGGGCTCTCTCCCACCAGCTGCAGTGAAAGAGAGGGAGGAGGAAATGGGAAAGAGGAGGGGACTCCTAATAGGCATAACTAAAGCACTCCTAATGAAGGGATCCTGTGTATGCGTGTGTGTGTGTGTGTGTGTGTGTGTGTGTGTGTGTGTGTGTGTGTGTGTGTGTGTGTGTGTGTGTGTGTGTGTGTGTGTGTGTGTGTGTGTGTGTGTGTGTGTGTCTGTGTCTGTGTCTGTGTGTCTGTTTGTGTGAGTGTCGTTAGTGTTGATCCTCTTATAAAGTGCTGTGGCCCAGAGGGTTGGCCTGATATTAAAGCCCTAAATGATGCTATTTATTATGTCCTCTGTGTGTGTGAGTGTGTGCGTGTGTGTGTGGGGGTACTTTATTGCTTTCCTCCCTCATGTTTTTTTTTTTTTGGCAGGGGGGCGGTTGGAGGGTGGTGTATTGTTTTCAGGATCGATAGTTTCATGAGCAGGTCACAAAATTTAGGGGTTTATCGATAATCGTCACAGTGATTATTAGCCTCTGCAGTCGGAGCTCAGAGCAGTGGGATCAACCGGCACCTGTATTGATTACGTGCTTTGTTACAGTTTTCACTGCAGCTCACTCAGAAAAAACTTTAGAGTGGTCACTGATGTAGTTTTATGCATCATTGTTGGCTTTGGTATAAATATGTGCCCTCGTTAGCTGAGGGGCTACAGTGCACCTTTACCACCGTTTTACTTCAATCATCTTATATTCTAACAGTGGCTCTTCGCTGTATTCCCTGCTGATGCATCATTAAAACGAGGCATTTCATGTCACTCCAGTGAGTTTGCAGCATTTTTGCATTATGGCTCTCCAAAGATTGTTGCACCGTGACTCCTTTGACTCCCCAGTGGTGCCAGTACCGTTTGAGTGACTCGTACTCGTGCTGCAGTCCTTTGCAGAGGAAGTCATTTCCAAATTTGTGGCAGGTTTTGCTTAAAACAACAAAAACAAAACAAAAAAAACCCTGTCCATTATTTGCTTATTTTTCATTTTGTTGTCGATGTGATGGAAACCTGCACTTGTTCATGTGGAGCCTGGTGGCACAGGTCAGGGCAGAAGGCACTGCTAACCACCCTCACTGACAAGCCCACCGCTCTCCAGTCCGGGCACACTTCACACGTGCTGTGACATTATGGATCTCCCCCATTTTTACTCACTTAAAGATAGTCCGTTTAACAAAGTTTTCCTCCGTTTGACCCCTCCTGCTGTGTGGCAGTGTGTGTTCTTATGTGCCTCAACGGCCTCCAACCTGGAACAACCTGCAGTCTGTATAGATTGTATATTAATCCAGGGTGGTGGTGTGCGGGCGTAGGGGTCAAAGCGTGTGTTATCGGCACGCGTTGCAGATATGATACCCCCTACAGGGTCATTGCACGGCCCTCCTGCTTCACTGCAGTTAGTCTCAGTGACCTCTGAACCCATGTGACCTCCAACCTCACTCTCTTGATCGACATGTTGGCCCTCCTGCTGAGGTGGTGTGTGCTTATTCTTCTGGTACTTGCGACAAAAAAGATGAGCACATTTTTCTACAAAAAAAAAAGAAAAAAGAGAGATGAATTTGTAAGTTGCAACAATTTTTTTTTCTAATGCATGAACTGTACTTTTGTGTGTGCTGCATGCTTGCATTCAGGTGCCAACCCCCTGCAGACCAATGGTTTGGGACACACAGCACGGGCCTATGCTAAGGAGGGAGACGTGAGCACAGTGCTGCAGGAGTGGGAAGGAAAGGTACGATGCACTCATCACACTCAGACACAAAGGCTCATTTTGTGGTGCTTCCATACGAGCTGCGCAGAATGTGCAAGCAATTAAAACAACATTAGTTTCCATGCACGCACGATGTTTTGATACTGTAGTTGTTTCCTGTGGTCTGATCCGAATGACTCGGCACAATCCGCTCAGCAGACATCTGTGTCATTTACTTGCCGTCATGCACACAGACACACGCTCCTCAGGAGGTCTGTGAGCGTCTGGTGACTGAGTGACAGGTGCTATTGAATGTTAGATTTGTGAAGGCTGGTGGAGGTTAACTGGGGTTAAAAACGTGCTGAAGAGCAAAGTTGGATTATGCATCAACTTTATGTAGATGTTGTCGTATCAGGCAAGATATAACCTGGAGTGGTAATTGGAATATTGGGATTTATCTTAAATGTTTTGGTTTTTTGCTTTGATCATATGCATTAAAATGAAGTTACAGCTGAAAATCAAAGACTGCACTGAAGTTAAATTATGTATTAAAGCACAGAGGCCTTTACTCAACATGCAAGAGTCACAATTCATGTACCCAGTTGTTTCCAAAATTATGTTACATTATTTAAAAAAAAGCCTGTTCTCCTCTGTCTTTGCCTTTTTCCGATTATTAAAACGTGATGTAAATTTTGGAGGGCTGATGGAGGCTGCTTGACGTTTGAAGCGATCAAGGCTACACAGTCAGCTGAGTGAAGGGACTCAGTATTTCACGGGGGTGTATTAGTAGAACTGGGCTCGGCTCTTTTCTTAAATAAAACTTGAGTTATCCCTAGTTATTTACCAGCTTGACAGCAGGCCAGAGCTAAGCAAGATGGAGAGAGAGAATAAACAGCTTGCCTCCACTGCAGGGTGAAGCCCTGCAGTCTGAGGAGACAAAGAGGAGAGGATGAATGAGTGATGGGGCGACTCAGAGAGAAAGGGAGAGAAACTGGGGAGGGGGGGTGAGGCATGAAAATAAGAGGGGAAAAAAAGATTTGGGCAGAGAAGATCAGCAGGAAAGAGGAAATGTGTGTCAGAGACATGGAGGCAAACAACGACAGAGGCAAAGGAAGGTTTAAAAAATGTGATGCTTAAATTCACTAAATGATTGCTGATGTAAAAGTTGTATTCATTGCCCGGCTTTGTGTACAAAACAAAATAATTTCCACTGTTTAGCAGCTGATCCATGTAGCAGAAATCATTTTCCTGCGCACAGTAAAGATTTATTGATCAGCTACAATTTTAACAGACTTGTAAAATTATTGGAAAGATCCGTTTCGGTCAAGCAAAGCGCAAGAAGAAGGCTGCTTAACTGAAAGGTGGCCGCTCAGTAACTTTATCAGAAGTTTGGGATTCAATTTTTGTTAGCTTGGCTCCAAATGTATTCCACTAGTCACCTGTGTGCGCAGGTCATTTTTCTTGCACGACATCATTGAAGCAATAAAAGCATTTCCTGAAGGGACAAATGAGGAGATTGAGATGAATCGTTTGCAGGCGTTTTGGGAGACAATTTGCTTGAGCTTAAGAGTCCAGTCAGGTCAATTTTATTTATGCAGCCACAAATCACAAATATCCATCAAAGGGTTGTACGATCTGCGCGACATGCGATACGTCTATGGCTCGGACATTGATTCGGTTAAAGAAAAAAATGGAGGAAGAGCTTTGTTGTTGTGTCTAGAAGGGATTCTGGGTGAGGGGCTTTCAGTCATAGCTGTGTGTGTGGACGCTCACTCTTTCCTTGTTTCAGTGTCTCCGTAGTGCGGAAAGTGAGTCCTGCGAACGCTTCGGTGTCCTCGTCCTCTTCCTGATTCGTTCACTGTCTCCTCTGTCCTCTGCATGTTCGTCTTCTTTTTGCCTCCGTCTAGTTCCAGGAGGCGCAGGCTCGGCGGGAGGCGGAGGAGAGGAGGAGATTCCCCCTAGAGAGGAGGCTGAAGGAGCATATCATCGGACAGGAGGGGGCCATCAATACTGTGGCCTCAGGTAAACACACACACGCGCACGCACACACACACACACACAGGTGCAGAGCTTTTTCTTTCTCTCTTTTCAGCATGTTTCTGTTTGCTGCTCTCCTCCTTTTCCCCTCGCTTGCCCTCCTCCCTTCCCTCCTGCAGTAGGCGGGTTCAGACAGACCAGCAGAGGCTGTAATTGGTTAATTGTGATGAATGAGCTGTCTGTCAGGCATACACAGGTGCTGTGTGCATTTGTGTGTGTTTGTGTGTGACAGCTGAAGAGGCCAGGCTTGGAGCCGCCAGTTAACACGATTACAGAGAGAGGAGACATACTACAGACCCCCCCCCCTCACCCCTCCTCCTCTTTTCTCTCCCTCTTCCTGCTTTGCCCCCCTCTGTCTCTCTTCCCTTCCCTCTCCTCAGTTTCTCCCTCCATCTCACTCTCTTAAGCCCCTCCATCTTCATCACACCCACTCTTTCTCCTTCACCCTTTTGTCCTTTTCCCACTTTCACTTCGTGGTCTCCACCTTCTGCATCTTTCCTTGATGGTTTTTCTCTTCGCTGCTCCGTCCTTCTCCCCTCCTCGAAACGTACGGAGTCGGGGGTGGGCAGGCGAAAGGCGTAATGATGGAGACAGGAAGAGAAGAACAAATGAGACAGAGGTAAAACAAATGGAGGCAATGGGAGACAAAAAAGAGACGGGAGCGCTGATGGGACAAGTAGCTGAGGAGCAGAACGCTCGGAGCATTGACAGAAAGACAAAGAGAGCGAGTGTAATGCATAGAGACGAGGAGGGAGGATGAGTTAGAGCACAATAACACGGCAGACAGTAAAGAGCTGATATTACACCAGGCATCCATGGAGGCCATGTATTGATCCGCAGATGAGAGAGTGTGTGTGTGTTCAGGAAGGTTCTGCAGCAAAGACGGAGGCTGTGTATTATTTTTATGATCTCGGGCAGATTTGTGAAAATAATCAACTTACTCCCAAAGCTAGGAGCGGATATTATAATCTTTAACGTTTTTGTTTGGAGAGTTTATAACCAACAGGAGAACAACTTGGAGTTTCGCCTCCAGACTTCATCAAAAAAAAAACAAAAAAAAAAAACTATACATAACTACATTTCTATAGATACAAACTATAGATGTCTGTGAACCCAAAATGCAGACGGTGATGCTGTTGGAGCAGCAGGCGCAGGCGTCATTTCAAGGAGGAGAGAATCGTGGGACTTGTAGTCTTTGGCAAGGTGATGAATGATTGTTGTTATCGTGGCAAATTGTCCTGAAAGCCATAGAAGACGTCGCCACAGTGATAAAGGAACAGCTTATTGATCTCTGAGAAGTATTACAGTGAATATATCTCACACACACACACACACACACACACACACACACACACACACACACACACACTGAAAGCGAGCAAGAGAACAGGTGGGACCTAAAAGAGTCCAAGAGGCAGGCGGAGGATCCGTCCACCGAGATGTTTACATAAACACACGTTATCCGCTGTACATTAATACTTGTGTTCGCTATTTTTTCTATCAAAGGTGAGCCGAGCGGGAATCAGCCAAAGAATCAGAGAGGGGGAAGTAGAGATTTAGATGAGGAGATGGACCGGGAAAGAGAGGAAGCAATATACTGTAGATAAGGAGGCAACCAATGAGAAAAGGATGTGAAGATAAAGAGAGGAGAGAGAGCGACACGTGACCTGATTATGTCATCGCAGAAGCAACACAACAGATTTTTGCTGAGTATTATTTGAGTTATCCATTCATTTGTCCATCATTTCTATTAATCACTCAGTCTGTGAAGTGTCAGAGAACAGTGAAAAGTGTCCGTGACAGGGACGTCCTGGTGATTGATTGGTTAAAACACGACATGTGACTGCAGCATTTCCAGCCGGAAACCTTTGGCGCGTGTCATCATGCACTCTCTGTCCGTGTTTCCTGTCTGTCTGTGCTGTAGTACTACACAAAAAGGCAAATATTTTCCGGAGCCCTGGGTGCCATCTTGAAATCGAACCAGTCCAAAAATAAAGATATTAAGTTTGCAGTGATGGAAATCAGAAAAAAGCAAATCCTTTTTAGAAACAGGAAATAGCAAATATTTGGCATTTGTTCTCAATAAAGTACTTATATTTTTATATCCTCCCTCAATTGATTAGTCATCTTACAGTATATGTACTGCAGGATGTATACGTAGAGCAGAAAGGGCGGATGTTGTAGAATAGTTTGAATTTGGCGTGTCATCATGTCGGCTGTTTCCACCTGAACTCATGACGAACAGCTGGCCTGCAGCGAGATACGCATCGATGTGCACATGCACACACACACACACACACACGGGCAAGGAACAAATCCACCAACAAGTACACACACACGCACACGCACAGGAAGGAGGTTAGATTGATCCAGGTTTAGCTCTCAGGGCTAAGAGTTATTGAAGAGAATCATCCCTCTATAATCATGTTAGAGCCAACCAGACCTGCCCAATACACACTGCTCTGACTGAGTGAGTGTGTGCATGTGAGAGAGAGAGAGAGAGAAAGAGAGAGAGCGAGCGAGCTTTCATTTGTTTTGTTCCTCCTTCCTTTCCTTGTTGTTGTCAGGGTCCTCTGAGAAATGTCAATGTGCCCTTCTGTCAAAGTCGCTCTCAATCAGCTAAAACACACACAAACACACAGAAGGTTACGCTGTCATTCACACGGCCGTTGATAAAGCAGACGGAGCTTTGGAGCCCCTCTTGTCACTATTCATCTCCGTGTCCATCTCTGACACACTCGTTTGTTTCTCTACCTCGTTCCTTCCCTCCTTATCTCCATCACTCCTCTCTCTTTCCTCTCTTTATCTCCCCCCTGCATCCTTGCTCCTCTTTCCTCTCCTTATCTTTGCTCCTCCCTCTCCATCGTACCATCTCGCCATCTCTCTGCCTCCCTCGTTCGGCCTCTCCTGCTCTTCTGCTGCCAAGCATCTGTTCTTTATGATTATCAGCTATTAGTAGCTAGTTTAGCACTCGGATCTCATGTCTGTCGTGAAGCATTTTAGCTTCACTGCATCACACGCGCAGCGGAGCCTCTTAGCTTCGCCGCAGAGTGCGGCGAGTGAGCAGGAAGCGTGTCATCGTCCTGGTAAAAGATGCTTTGTTGTTGGGCGCACTTTCACTGCTGTGCAAAGTGAAGTTGAGATTTTGATTCCTCAGCGCTCTCCTGCCACTTATCTTGCTCTGGCTGCACTCGGTAGCTTGCCAAGTAATTGACACCTCTGTGTCACGTTGTTTAAGCTCATTATATCGAACAGAGTCGCTAACTATGTCCAAGATATTTAAGCGGAGAAACCCTCTTTAGGAACAGTTGGCCACAAGTTGTGAAGACAGTGTTTGGTATAAGACAGTGTCAACGCCAGCACACCTGATTCAAATGATTGGCTCGTCATCGAGCTCTGCAGTGGCTTGATAACGAGCCACTCATTTGAATCAGGTGTGTTGGAGCAGGAAGCGTCTAACATGCAGGGCAGGGGTCCCAGAGACCGGAATTGAGAAACACTGGTATAAGAAATTGGTCTGAGGCTATGTTTACACGTAGCAGGGAAGTTTGGAAAACGAATATTTTAGCCCCTCCGTTTTCAAAGATAACATCGTGCACACAACATCGTTTTCAGAAATGTTGTTGTTTACATGAACCCGGATAAATACGCCGTCGAGCGCCATCATAACTATGACAAACCTGTGGGCGGCAGTGTAGGGAGAAAGATAAAGCGATGCAAGCCAATCAGAATCAACAACAACAACGAATAAGACGCGCGACTTCCTGTTACTGTTACAGTAAACTTGCTGCTCTCCGTGCACTCCTTCACCTCTGCTCCTCGACATAGTAAACTTGTTGTATTTTCAAATGCAAACAGGCCAAAAGCGTTTGTAAAAACGTATAAATGAGTATCACCTTAGCAGCATCCATGATCAGTTGCCAAGCAAAGTGTAAACATAGGTCTCTCACGTGACGTGAAGTATTTTCAGTCGCATGTTGTGACGTTTCGGAACCTAAAACGCTGTTTAGTTTGAGTTTTTAAAAATGATCCTTTTCTGTGAAAAAAAACTCTGTTTGCGTGTAAACAAGAGGCCAAATGCATGAAAAAATATAATATTCCCAAAGTGTAAACTGAATATAAAGGTCATGTCTTCAGTTGGGAGCCAGTGCCTCGTGGTGGCCTGGGTTAGGGTGAGCGTGTTTTGCTGCATGCAGACATATTACGCCAATGAAAAAGACACCAAAAGAAAAGAAGGTGAAAGATAAATGTGGCACAAGTGTCAGATTCAGGCGGACGAGCAGGTACACGCAGCGTCGTGTTTACAGTGGAGCTGACAAAGGTTTCTGTCTGAAGACATTCAGATGCTTGCTCTGATGCACATCAGGTGGACGGAAAGCGTCAGGGTGAGAGGTAACGTCTGTCACTGATTACCTAAAAATGACCCACAGGAAAAGCTATATGTACTGTCACACAGGATTTACAGGATCTGGACTGTAAGAACGATCATGCCATGTGAAGGCTGTAAATAAATGTCGTGTCACTGGTATATCAGCAGCGTTTTTTTCAAAGATTGATTATTGATGTGCAGGAGCCTCCTGGAGGTGTGGTACACTGTGAACAGGTGGCCAGTCAGTCTCAAGGCTAAGACAATCGCAATCACCCCATGAGCAATTTAGAGTTTCCAATTAATGTAAAATGTTTGTTTCTGGACTGTGGGAGGAAACCGGGAAAGAGCCAGGAGAAACCCACAGAGCCTCCACGCAGGAAGCCCTCATCCTGCCAGCGGATTCAAACCCAGAGCCCCTTCGCTCAAGGCAACAGTGCAATCAGCCAGCGTGCCCGCTTTGCTCCTGCTGGCCAAACCTTCGCTCATCGATGCCGCTGGTTTTGGCCGCGGCCTCTCAGCCGCTTCAGATTTGGATGAGTTTGTGCTGGAGTCTGCTTCTCCGTCGAGTGGCTGAAACCACGGCCAAAAACACTCTTTACTCCCCTCCGACCCAGCTCATCATCTTGTCTTTGTGTGTGTGTGGTTGCTGGGAGGATGGCAGGGTTGGGTAGGCACTCCTCTTTAAGCAAGCATGTGTGTGTGTCTGTGTGAGTGTGTGTGTGAGGCTGCGATCCATGCTAAACTGATTTTGCCATGGCCGCGCCAGGGAGGCTAACACAATTACCGCCGGCTAATGGCCCCACTGACTGAGGGGGGAAGAGAGGCATCGTGGGTAGCTTTCTGGAGGTCTCTCATCTTGCTCTCTCGCTCTGTTTTCTCTCTTCTTTCTCCTTTTTTTTCCGCCGAATGTCTCTGACCCTTTTCTCATCCCTGCTCTGCCACTCTTTTATCATAGTTTCTGGGATACCAGCCGCCCTCGGGTCAGCTCGGTTCAGTTGGGTGAAACTTAATGTGAAAGCAAAGTCAACAAATGCAAATGAGTGAAATAATAGTCCTCCTTTTCTCTCTCCCTCAATCTGCACTCTGCAGCCATCAGGAGGAAGGAGAACGGCTGGTACGACGAAGAGCATCCTCTCGTCTTCCTCTTCCTTGGCTCATCGGGAATTGGTAAATCACTCTGTCATCGTTCACACCCAGCACCTCCTTTCTAGTTTGATTAAAAAAAAAAAAACCCTCTTCAGTTTTCCTTAAAGTAGCGGCCAAAATAAACAGAACACTTGAGAAAGTGGAGTTTTTTGAATGGAGTGAATTTTCCTGCTCTTCTCATCTCAAAAGCAACAGAACACACAAGAGCACAAAGCACGCGTGTCACGTCTACGCCAACTATCCCATGTGTCATCATTTACCATGTGAGGTTAAAGAAGAACATTTGATTGATGATTTGCAAGGATCTTGATTTTATTATGATTTTAATGCGAAGATTTTAAAAAAAAAGACCTGGCTTGTGTACTTTTTTACAGGTCGGCAGGCTGGCGTTAATGTTTGCTAGTTAGCTGCTGTAGTAAGCTAAACTATCAGCTAACGTTCGTCGTGTTCGCTACCTGACTCAGCTGTTTTCTTAAGGTTCTGTGTTAGAGTGAGATCATTAATATGATGAATTTATTCTCTGCTTACGTGCAGTTTTTCCTATCAGGAGCTCTTTTTAACGGGAGTGACTGCAAACGTTTGCGACGTCACAGCCCGTCTGGCGCGGGAACAGTTCAGCAGTGCCTCCAAATTTAGCCCCGCCTACAAGGGCTCTGCTTGGCTCACTTCCTTCTCAATCAACTTTCCTCAGGGGATGATAAAATTAATGAATGAATCAATTTCCAACCGGAGAATCTGCAGAAAAATACTGACAAACTGGACTGGAACTGTACAAGCACATATATAGAACGGGGGGGGGGGGGGGGATGTACATGATCTGGAAGACTGATTTCAGGAAAGATAATGTCTAACCCTAAAACTTATCTCGTTTGGCTCAACAAAGCTCCATCCATTTCTAATCTTTTGTTTATTACAGCCCGTTGAGCTGCGGGCACCCCGGCTGTCAAAAACAGCTGATTGCACTTTAAAACACTGGAACCTCTTTCTGACCCACAGCACAGAGAGCAGACAAACCTCAGAGCAACACTAACAAAACAACAACAGCCAGCAGTTTCAATTAATGATATCCACTGGGGATGGTGGGGATGAATTGAGACTGTCTCAGTTCTGTCTGGACCTTTGTGCTGCAACAGATCCAACAGATAGACGCTCCTCCGTCCGTGCATATCGCACACTGCAGGACACTGTTAGAGGAGAGGGTGTGCTTTTAGTCAAATAGCAAAAGTGAATTGTTTTAGTCAAATTAAAGCTGTTCTGAGGAGTTTTGGATCAATTGGATGTCAGCAGATACTTAATATTAAAGGACTGCTCTGGAGGAAAGCTTAAAATGCAATATGACGTGTGTGTGTGTGTGTGTGTGTGTGTGTGTGTGCGCGTGTTTGCATGAAGGAAAGAGGGATATTAAGGGCCAGATAGATGGCTAAAAAAGAGGGAGATGGTGAAATGACAGGCCAGAGAGATGGATGAAGGGGAGACAGTGTTCATATTCTCTGTTGCCTTCAGCAACTAACAGTGGCCACGAGACATCAATATTAAACACAGCAACAAGACGCAGGCAGGCAGGCAGGCGCACGCACGCACGCACGCACGCACGCACACACACACACACACACACACACACACACACACACACACACACACACACACACACACACATCATATGCATACCAAACACAAGACATCAATATCATATATGAGCATTTATATGCAGAATATTTTACTGACAAACATAATGTGTGCTTCTGGAGAGCGGGGAATGATTGAAAGCTTCACAGAGGGGGAGGCGCTGGGGTTTAGACCAGCACTCAGAGCAGGAGAGAGATCGTCTTTCCGCCTGAAATGAGTGCGTTTGTTCCCCTGACTTCCTGAAATCTCTGCATGCTGATGTATTCCAAAAAAGCAGGGCCTGTTTTTTTTTTTTTTTTTATATATTAAAACCAAAGTAATTAAATGGAGGCACTTCCTGTTTGAGGCAGAATAATTAAATGATGTCTCTGTTTGGTCCGACCGGTTGATGGCGGGTGTCACAGGAAAGACAGAGTTGGCCAAACAGGTGGCTCGCTACATGCACAAGGACATCAAAAAGGTATGTTGTGTGTCTCACTCACACACGCACACACACCTGTGTCATACACCAGTGTTTAAGCATTCAGTCAATAGGTGGAAAACAGCTCTTTTCTTTAGATAGAAAACACATAGACATTTACTTTAGTGCAGAAATGATAGAGAATTCAATTTGTGTTGGTTTCCATGGTAACCATCAGTACCACATGTTCACCACAAAAGTACACACCGATACAGCAGCATGAGACGAGCTTGTCGTGCCTCTCAGGGAGGTTAATCCGTCGTGTGTTTGCAGGGTTTCATCCGTATGGACATGTCCGAGTTCCAGGAAAAGCATGAGGTAAGACACTCAGCACCTGTTCCAAATACACGAGTGTGAAGTCAGGAAGCAGCCGGAGTGTCAGAGTGCGTCTAATGCCTGACTCACACACACTGTGCCGAACGTGTTGCTCTAACAGAGGAGCGTTCATTTGGAGGGAGGGTATCTGTTATGGTGGCATCACTCTGCTGCGATGACGCATTGGATTAATTCTGCTCGTGTACTCATAATGGATGCATAAACCAAAATGAATGTTGTTTTTGCTCTGTTTTGCTCTTCTCTGTGAGGCTTTGGTGATGAATACATTTAATCTGTGAGTCGCAGAACCACATCTAATCATTTCACCTCAGTGTTTTTATTTCTGAACTTTTTGAGGAGTAGTTTGCAGCGGCAGAAAGAATGATCAGTGGGATCCTGGCAAAATGCTTCTCTTGACCCTTTGTGCTCCCCTCTCCCGCGTCTCTCAGGTGGCGAAGTTCATCGGCTCCCCGCCGGGATACGTGGGACATGAGGAAGGCGGTCAGCTGACCAAGCTGTTGAAGGCGTGTCCCAACGCCGTTGTCCTGTTTGATGAAGTGGACAAGGCCCACCCTGATGTTCTTACCATCATGCTGCAGCTCTTTGATGAGGTGTGTATACGACCTCTAACACACTGATATTAAACCTTGGTGAATTTACACTCATCCCATGTTTCTGCTGACCTCAGGGTCGCCTCACGGACGGAAAGGGGAAGACCATCGAATGTAAAGACGCGATCTTCATCATGACCTCAAACGTTGCAAGTGAAGAAATCGCCCATCATGCGCTGCAGCTTCGCCAGGAAGCTGAGGAGGTCAGCCGCAGAAAGCTGGCCGACAACCTCAGTGAGAGAACTTATATGTACTTAAAAACACAAAGGCAGTGATGCACAGTTTGTAGCACACTGTGTTCAGAAGTGAAATGAATGTTGCCGTTGTGCTTTTCCGCAGAGGATGTGCAGAAAAGTGATGACATCAAAATCTCCCAACAGTTTAAAGAAGCTGTGATTCGACCAATCCTGAAGGTAATGCATTAACACATGCACACACACACATGCAGGTGTGACCCACATACAGACATATCTCACGGTTAACTGTTTGCTTTGCTTCAGCAGTGCACTGTAATTGGCCTCGTTGTCATTGTTAATTCTTTGGTTCCTCCCCAGGCTCATTTCCGGAGGGACGAGTTTCTCGGTCGGATCAATGAAATTGTATACTTCCTGCCATTCTGTCACTCCGAGCTGCTACAGCTGGTCAACAAAGAGCTCAGCTTCTGGGCCAAGAAGGTATGTAACACTGTATGCGCAGGCAAACCACGTCCCAGGGTTACATATTCTACTTCTTAAGAAATGCTCTTATGGTTGAAAAGAGATTTTCTCCTTCTTATTGTCGATTATGGCTGATATGAACATAAAACGTTTCCAGAGGCCCGTCCTCTCAGCACACTACCTTTATGACACTGTCCTCCAGTGGGACTGGAAGGCCCTGCCCACCCTGTCCTGCAGCTGCTGAGCTGTGCAGGAACACACGCAGATCAATATGATGTGCCACTACTACTCACTATAATGTGATTACAGTGTTTAACATGTGGAGCCTTCATCAATATTTAATTATTAATATTACAGCTGGTGTCCTGACAGCCAACATGAGCCCTGCAGGCGACTGATAGGGACCTGACTCATGGCTCTCACTCGGCATCGGTCTGTCTTTTGAATACGGCCGTGTGTGTCTCGTAATGTCTCGTAATCACTCGCCTGTACGTGGCAGCGGTGCTTACAGCAGAAATCTCATTATTACAGAATCCTCGCCAGCTATTTGTTTGTCACTCACTTACATTAAATAAATGAAATGTCTGCTGCTATCATTATTGCCTTAATATGGTGTTTGTAATGTTGTGATATCAGCGTCTGTATCTCTGGAAGTGTGACACGGCGTTGCATTTATCGAATGGAGCGTTAACATCGGTAGCTCAATGAGCAGCCCTGATCACTACTATTGACTGGTGTTTGATTAAAGCGCATTAAGGGCCTGTTGATTAGCGCTGGCAGACATGCTGCGTGACAGAATCTCCTCTCTGCCTCGGCATTTGTCTCTTTCTCGCATCTCATTACTCATTACTCCTCTCCTTCTGATTGGACTGTTTATGATGCTCTTGTCGCCAATTAACCTGTTGCTTCTCTCTTTTTTCGC